>NW_024100756.1:0-178146 GCF_016161935.1 Mauremys reevesii
ATTATTCAGGGCAGGGCAAACAGTTCGGGGAAGGGAAAATACCAGGGACGGGGACGTGGTCGAGGAGGGCAAAGGAACTGGTTTTTCGGGTTATGGGGATGTTTGTAATTACTGTAAACAGCCCGGACATTGGAAGAACGAATGTCCCAGACGGCCTGGTAATTCTGTAAATAACCAGCTAGACCCCTGCCAGCACAGCCAGTCAGTCCCCAGCCTTACTTTGTCTCACAGCAATGATGGGATGCCGGGAACCTCAGGAAATTTTAACTCCTTTACTACCACTCACTCCTACGGGTGAGTGTGTGTTAACTATCAATGATCTTTCTCTCCCTTTCCTTGTTGATACGGAGCTTCACTCTCTGCAGTTCGTACTACTGATCTGCCTGCGGTTCCCCGCTCCGGAAAAACTGTGTCCGCTGTGGGCATTACGGGAGTCCCAACCTCTTATCCCCTTTCAAAACCTCTACCAGTCCAGGTTGGTCCCCTTTCTGCGGATCATGCCTTCCTTCTCTCTGATTCCACTCCGGTAAACCTTTTGGGTCGGGATCTGTTATGTAAGCTTGGCTGCACCATATACTGTTCCTCGGATGGGGTCTATTTACAAATTCCCCAGTCCTCTCTGAGTGATTCTGTAGCCTCCCTGCTGTCTGAAACTTCCCTTTCCACTCCAGTCCCTTGTTGCCCACTGGTCCCATCCCTTGAACACCTAATTTTGCAGGTCCCATCCTCTCTGTGGCCAACCCATCCCTCTGAGGTGGGCCGGCAAACACTGACCCCGTCTGCATTACTGTGGACTCCTCCAAACCCCTGCCTCGCCTTTCTCAATACCCTTTAAACCCTGAGGCAGAGGCTGGCATTGCTCCAGTCATAACTGCCCTGCGGGAGCAAGGCATTATTGTTCCCTGCTCCAGTCCCTGTAACACCCCTATCCTCCCAGTTCGAAAAGCTGATGGCAAATCATGGCGATTTGTTCAGGACCTCCGAGCCATTAATCGTATTGTCATACCCGCCTTTCCTGTTGTCCCAAACCCAGCAACGATTCTGGCTTCTATCCCACCAGCTCATTTTACTGTTGTTGATTTGTGTTCTGCTTTCTTTTCTGTTCCAGTTCACCCTGACTCCCAGTACCTCTTTGCCTTTTCTTACAAGGGACAGCAATATACATGGACCACGCTTCCCCAGGGGTATACAGAAAGCCCATCTTACTTTTCCCAGGCATTAGCCCGAGACCTAGCTGACCTTGTTTTCCCATCCGGGTCCACTCTAGTCCAATATGTGGATGATCTACTCCTCTGTTCCCCCTCGTTATCTGCCTCAAAAACTGATTCTTT
Organism: Mauremys reevesii; assembly: GCF_016161935.1. Classification (NCBI taxonomy): domain Eukaryota; kingdom Metazoa; phylum Chordata; order Testudines; family Geoemydidae; genus Mauremys; species Mauremys reevesii. The sequence continues at coordinate 1,332 of NW_024100756.1, forward strand.
AGTGCTCCTTACTGCCTTAGCAAACAAAGGTCACAAGGCTTCTCGCTCTAAACTACAGCTCTGTCAAGCCTCTGTCACATACCTTGGTTTTCTCCTCTCCCAGGGTTCCCGTATGCTCTCTCCCACCCGTGTCCAGGCTATCCTTAGCTTTCCCCGACCCTGCTCCCCACGCCAGGTCCGAAAATTTTTGGGCATGGCTGGATTTCTGAGGCAATGGATTCCCCAATATGCCTCCCTTGCAAAACCTCTCCAGGAACTCACTCGACTCTCTGTGCCTAATCCCATGCCATGGCCCCCTGAAGCAGACTCTGCCTTTGTTTCCCTCAAACAAGGTTTAGCTTCTGCCCCCGCTTTAGGGCTGCCAGACTATTCTAAGCCTTTTACCCTTTTCTGCCATGAACAATCTGGATGTGCACTTGGAGTTCTTACTCAGGTGCACGGAGAAAAGAACCGCCCAGTAGCTTATTTCTCTGCCACTTTGGACCCTGTGGCCCAAGGCCTACCCCCCTGCCTGCGTGCTGTGGCTGCCGCAGCGCGCCTAGTCGAAATGTCTGAATCCCTTGTCCTTCGCTCTCCCCTTACTCTTATGGTCTGCTCTGCTTGGAAACTCTGCTGTGACGTAACACAAGCCACCTCTCCTCCGCTCGCCTTACCAGTTACGAACTTCATACTGCCTTAAACTAGTATATCACCATAAAGCGTTGTTCTCAGTTAAATCCTGCACTCTCGCTTCCTTGTCTAATGATGGTGATCCCGCTGACTGTCTTGCAACTGTGTCTGCTGTCACTGTCGGCGCCCTGACCTTTCCGATGTCCCTCTCTAACTCTGACCTTGTTTTGTTTACTGATGGTTCCTGTTTTCCAGGAACCTTGAGTCTCGTCTCCTTGCAGGATACAACTGTTCTATCCACTCTCTGAAACCGCTTGAAGCTGCGCCTTTACCTTCTGTAACCTCAGCACAAGTTGCTGGTCAATGCGCCCCTCACCGTGCCTGCTTTTTGGCGGAGGGCTCCGCCAGCATTTACAGCTCCAGCTATGCTTTTGGGTTGTACATGACTTTGGCACCCTGTGGCAAGCTCGGGGTTTCCATACCTCCGCCAGTACCCCCATTAAAGCAGCCCCCTACATTGCTGCTCTCCTGTATGCAGTTTTACTTCCCTCTGCCCTAGCTATTGTTAAGTGCCCTGGCCACTCGACGGCAGATACTGATGTTGCTAAGGGTAACGCATTTGCTGATGCCTCTGCTAAACCGTCTCTGGCCGCCCTGCTTCACGGTGTTTCGCATGTCGGAAAGGAGGGGATGGTCTCTGCTGTAACTAAGGTGGGATGGTGGGCCCCCCCATTTCAGCTCTTTTGCAGCCTGCCACTGTGCCGCCTGTACCAATTGTCAAAGCCACAATATTGGTAAACCTGTAAAAGTGGCTCAGGGATTCCGGGGCCTGCCCCAAGCACCCTTCTTGCATTGGCAACTTGATTTTGTACAAATGCCCAAGTGCCAACGATATGAATTCATTTTGGTTATGGTATGCTTATTTTCTGGTTGGATTAGAGCCTTTCCTTGTCTAAGGCTGATTCACTGTCTGTTGCTAAATGTTTGTTAAATCATATTATGCTTACTGCCAAGGGAATTCCTGCCACTCTGTCCAGTGACCGGGGTACATTTTACTGAGGACAAATTGTTTCAACACTTGCATCATTATATTACATATCCACACATCTGCACTGCACTGTCCCTACCACCCACAAAGTGCAGGTGCTGTGGAAAGGCAGAAATGGTGTACTTAAGAGAATAAACTTGCTAGTTTGTGCCTCCACAGAGGTTAAGCTGGCCAGCAGCTTTACCACTAGCCACGCTTTATGGAAATGCGATCCACTCCATCGCCAAAGACATAAACTGGAGTCCCGCTTTGAAATTGTTATGGGACCAGCCACTATGCGAGCTGTGGCGCACTACCATTACTCCCAGTCCCAGACTTCGAACTTGACTCACAGTACGTTCCTTCAATGCTGCAAGGGATTAATGCAAGACTGTAAGTCACTTCCATTCACAGGTTCGAGCCGCCTGGCCGGCGGAACCCACCTCCAACGCGCACAACCTCGAGCAGAGTGACTACAGGTCTCACGTGTGGCACCATGTCATCGAAAACACCTTGATTTGGTGGAAGAGATTCCTCATCAGGTACTGCTTACTGCCCAGGCGGCTGCATTTCCGTGAACTATCATGGCATCGCGACGTGGATACATGCTTCGCAGTGAAAGACACCCTCCCGGCGAGACCAATCGTCATCACCTCAGGTTTCTGCGCATGAAGTCAATTTTGACTCAGAAGAAGATATGCTGGAGGAACAGCCTGCCAATACACACACAATCACGGCTCTGCGTAAGAGGTTGCCAGAAGCAGACTGACAACCTAAAGCAAGGCCCACCAAAAGAAGCAGTAGTGAGCCTAGCGCCTGCTGCCTGGTGGATGTAAAACGTGACTCACGGTTTCCTCAGTTGAAAGGTTGTCCAGAACCAGAAAGAGCCCCTTGCCTCCAACATGCACCTCTGGTGGCACGCCTGTTCGCTAAAGCTGCTGGGTGTGCTTCAAGGTCTGGGAGCCCACAATGACAATTCTTTTATCCAGCAGCAAAGTGCAAGATGCTCAGACCCTTAATATTTCTAAATGCTGGAGTCTTCAGCCACATCCCAGCCATTCTCAAGCTGGTATTCCTGTCTGGCTATCCACTCAATTCCCAGATCTCACTGGGGACACTCGTCCGTTTAACAAAACATGGAACAGCAATGACACTTGGGAAGCAGTGGGAATAAATGTAACTAACTGGATAAGTGTGGTGGAGGGAAAAGGGTCACTGGTGTTAGGTGTAGTAATGGGACAGGGGCTGGATCACTGGGAAAAAAAGCCACGTTGCCTTCAATATACTCGTAGCCAATGGTGTATGGGATTATTCAAACAAAAGCTAAAAAATGGCGTGGGCTGGGTATGGGGATATGAATTTTTCTCAGCCTGGGATCAAACAGAAAAATCAATCTCATGTTCCCCTTACAGTAATCTTAGTAAAATAATACAATCTTTCAATGCCATACAAACACTACCATCCTCGTAAGGAGAATTACCCTGTCCCCTTTGGAGGATATTACTCCTCATTTAGTAGACACCTATGTACATGAAATGGATGCAGTCCCGACCCTTCCCAGCCTTAATAGGCCATCATTGAGGTTGTGGAGACCAAAGCTTATACTGCATTACCAGCTAACTGGTCAGGTATCTGTTATCGCCCAACTCTTCCCACAATTCTGGAGTGCTAGGTTCCTTCCGAGAAACGCCTCCGTAATTTCAGGCGAAAAGAAAGGGACTTACAAGATGCCCAATGGGTATATAAATAACATAAGCCCCTTAACCTGGGAAGATGCCATTGGCCGGTTCCCCTTATCCGCCAGGGAAGTAATACACCATGCAAAAAAGGCTCCTGAGGTTACAAGCAGTAGTTGGGGAAATATTAGCCAAAGACAGAGCCGGAGAGGTTTAAAAACTCCTGGCCAAAGGGAGCAGAGGCGATCCGACAGGTGGCCCTTCAAACCGACCGTCAGGCATTGCTGGACATAAGTGCTGGCGGCCAAAGGAGGACCTGTGTGCACTCATTGGAAAAGAATGTTGTGTGTATATACTACTGACAATACCAATGAGGTAATAGATCGTGCTAGCACACTTAGAACCAAATCGCATATCTTCCCCATGAAGAGCCGAGTTCTTTATGGAAGTGGCTAAACAACCTGTTCAATTTCTCTGGCCTAAAACTGGTTTGTTTCAGGGAGCCCTAACTATCCTGTTTGGAATCCTAGTGATTTTTGTATGTTTTCAGTTAATCTCCTGTTGTATCCAAAATTGTATAAAATATGCCACTCAGGTGACTGCCCCAAAACAGAGTACTAATATGATGATTTTAAATATTGCTGATGAACAAAGATAAGAGCATGGTTCAATATATGGAATGACCCAGTCCATACGTTGGTCATAGCGTGAAGCGTGACCAAAAGGAGGAGATTGTGAAAGTGAGAATGAATTATATTACAAAAATAGAGTAGGATTAAAGAAATGCTGTCTGTACCTTTAAGGAAAATCGCTGGAATGCACGAAGTCCAGGTGTCAGGAAAGAACAGACATGGTAACATAAAACAATTGCACCGTTTAAGGGCAATTGTTGGAAGCGTGTGTAGATCGATAGGAGTTAGTAAGGAAGTAGGATATGTACTATACCCCAGGTGAATTTTGCTGTTTTACTCTTTTGTCCTTTGTTTGATTTCCGCTCTTTTATCTGCTATCGGCCTAAGACTGTGCTGGGCCTTGGCCTCCACATTATCTGGAGTGTTATTGGCGGAGCGCGCTCACGCACAATAAAACAGAGTGGTCTGACAAGTTGTGTGAGTCTTGATTCCCTAACTTTGACACTAGTAACATGGTGTACCAGTGCTGCCTAGGCCACACCAGAGCGATCATGATAGCGTGCGCTCTGTCCCTGCAGAGTTTTAGCAGGACCCTGTGAACCAGCGGGCACGGTGGGAAGCGTGCAGCAGAGGGCTCGCCCACGGCATCAGAAAAGCAGCCAGATCGAGCCCGGGAAGGCCTTGGAATGAGCAGAACTTCCCTCTCGTTTCTGTTTACGCAAGCGAAGAGGACTATGCGAGAAAACCCCATCATCACTTCCCGGAAATGGAATGGATAAGATCAACAGAATCAGCACTTGAGAGACAGGAAGGATCTGCTGAGGCGATCAGCCAAGTGCTCCGGACCACTGGGAGAAAGGACGGTACCAGGTCCATCAATTGGGCTGTGCAGGAGTCGGAGCTCTGCAAAGAGGGGAGGACCGTGCTCCTCCGTGCTTGTTTATGCAACGCTGTCCGTTGTGTTGTTTGTGAACACCGAGACACAACAGCCTTGCAGGTGCTGCTGGGCGTCTGTTACACAAGGCAGACTGCTCTCAACTCCCGGACATTGATGTACAAGGCCAGCTGGTGAGCCAATCAAGGCCTTAAGTGTGAAACTGCCCAAGTAAGCACCCCAGCCGAGAGATGGGGCGTCCATCATGAGGGACACTGAGGGTGAGGTGGATGGAACAGCATCCCTGCACATCAGGGAGGGCGCCGACCCCCAGTCGAGGAGCCTAGGGCGCTCGGGGATCGAGCGACCATGGCCATGTCACCTTTGGCCGGGTGGTACACTGAGGTGAGTCACGATTAAAGTGTGCGGGCGCAGCCTGGCATGTTTGGTTATGAGCGTGCAGGCAGCCATGTGACCCAGGAAACCTAGGCAAGTTCAAGCCACAGTTGTCAGGAAGGTCCATAGACCTTGTACAATGGTTACCATCGCGTGAAACCAAGGCGTAGGTAAGCAGGCTGTGCGATACTGGAGTCCAAGGTGACCCCCAGTTAAGTCTATTCCCTGTGTGGGAATCAGGTGGATTCCTCTTTATGGATCATCAGGCCTGAACGCAGGAATAGGACCTTGTCGACGCCCACATGAGTGGTAACTTGGGCCCGGTGGTCCCTGGAATGAGCCAATCGTCTAGATATAGAGAACGTGTATCCGCGGTGGCGGAGAGGTGGCGACTACAGCCAGAGCCTGTGGATACACATGGGCTGTATAGAGGCCAGCCGGGAGGACCGTAAACTGGAAATGACGGTTGGCCACAAACCGGAGGTACCTTCTGTGCGGAGGATAAGTGGCGACGTGAAAATATGCGCCCGTTATATCGAGGGCGGAATACCCATCTCCAGGATGCAAGGATGAGATGACGGTCCCATGGACACCATGCGGAACTCCAGGTCTATCATGAACTTGGTGAGCTCCCGCAGGTCTAGGGTAGGTCTGAGACCTCTCTTCGCCTTGGGGATCAGGAATCAGAGGGACTAGAACCCTTTGCCCCATTCGTCCTTAGGACCTCCTCTATAGCTCCGATGGTGAGGAGCGTCCGCACGTCTTGCAAAAGGAATTGCTTGTGAGAGGGGTGCCTAAGATGGATGAGGAGGGATAGGCTTTTGCCCGATTGGTGGTTAGGAGGACCCTGATTTTGGCCCCTTTGAGGTCCCGACCAACGCTTACGATTGCCTCAGCGACGCCTGCTGGCAAAGCCCTGTCTTTGTCTAGGCGCAGGGTAAGGGCAGTGAGGCTGGGCGGAAAGGTCGGCGGTGAGACATCGGTATGCATATGCCGAGAGGAGTGCATAGTGACCTTGCTGTCCTTGGCCTTGCAGCCTAGGGTCAGCTGTGAGAACAGGCCTTTGTCATTGAAGGACAAGTCCTGTATAGTGTGCAGCAGCTGCGAGGGAGGCTCAATAACTGGAGCCATGAAATGTGCCTCGTGGCTACACCGAGCCAGAGTCGTGGCTGGAGTCAGCTACATCCAACAAGGCCTGGAGGAAGCTCTCACCACTTTCGCTCCATTGTTCCAGGAGGGCATCAAACCCCTGACAGAAGTTCAGAGAAACCGACTCTGTAAAGTCTCCCAGCGCCGCCCATAGTAACGGCTGAGCAGGGCTTGCTGGTTTGCAAGGCGAAGTTGTAGGGCGCCTGCCGAGTACATCTTATGGCCCAGGGAGTCCATTTGCCTAGCCTCCTTGAATTTAGGGGCTGGTACCTGTCGGCCATGGCGTTGCATGTTATTGACGGACTAAGTGGCAAGGGAGCAGGGGAAAGATGTACCTATAGGTACCCGTCACCTGGAGGATACCATGCACACGCATTCGGCTCCCCGAGCCCACGGGCGGGATAGTGACCACTTGGAGATTCATAGTGAACGCCACTCGTCTCGGGAGGTCCTGATGGGCCCCCAAGCCGATTAGGGGGAGGCCGAAGGAGTACGCTCCTGCCAGCGCCTCATGTGGGGAGGAGGAAGAAGAAAGGCCAGGGACAAGTGGGTCCTGTGTGGGCTCACGCTCCTGGACGACCTCCTGATCCAGTGGGATGTAGGGAATCCGGTGGCTGAACTGGGCTTCCTCCATACCGGTCGGAGGGCGGCCAACCGTCGCCTCTGGCACCCAGTGCTCTGACAGAACAAGCGAGATCGGATCACAGGTAGGCCCTTGGCCTGGCACGCCGAGACGTGCAGGGTAGCCACTGATGGGGTTAGGGTCCTGGCCTGGGGCACGTGGGAGACTCTGGTGTGCACACCCGAATGGATGGCCATGGAGGAGCTAAAAGCCCTGGGCATAGTCTACCTCTCTAGCTGATGTCGTCTCAACACGGTACCGGGGATCGGTACCGGGAGGCATACTGGTATCGGGAGCGAAAATGGGACCTGCGACTGGAGCGGTGCCAGGAGGTCGACCGAAATCTCGAGGCTGGATGCCAGGAGTGGCTACGGGAGTCCAGAGCCTGGAGCGGTGCCAGGAGCTGGATCGGCACCGAGTGTGCCAGGTCGAACAAGGCGCTGATCGGTGCCGGTACAACCAGTACTGAAATGGAGAAGCGGTGCCAGGACCGTGGCGGTGCGGCACCTGGCTTGGCGGCGGGACCGAGAACATCTGCGGGACGCGATCGTGAGCGCTGCTGCTCTGAGGTGCCGGCGGAGGTGGTCTGAGCAAGGCAGGCTTGCCGATTGACAATATAACCCGCACGGCGGTGCTGGACTCGGCGGCTCTTGCGTGGCGGAGTCGACGGTGCCGATAATGTTGGTGCGCAGCAGGTATCAGAACCGGGCAGACCAGCGTTGGTATAGCGTTCAGGCTGCGGAGCAGGCGGCTCCGGCGCAGCTGGAGAGTAAGCTCAACCACGGCTTGTGCGGGAGCTTTCGGTACCAGACTCGACAGCTCTTGCATGGCGGAGTGAGCGGTGCGATACCGTCGCTGCCGCAGCAGGTATAGGTGCGGCCAGTGCAACAGGAAGCGCTTCGGGCTGCGGGCAGCGGCTCTGGCGCAGCTTAATGGCGAGCTCGACCGCGGTTGCGTGCCGGGAGCTTTCCAGCACCGGACTCGGCGGCTATTGCATGGCAGAGTTAACGGTGCGGATATTGTCGGTGCGCGGCGAACATCGGTGCGGGCGATCCGACAGCATAGCGCTCGGGCTGCGGGCAAGCGGCTCGGGCGCAGCAAGAATCTTGTGCCTCTTCATACTCCAGGAGAGGATCCATGCCGAGTGGGCGTCGGAGCCAGCGGCGGCGGTGCGAGAGGCCTTGGCGGTACCAGCGATCGGTGCCGAGGGCGCTCCTTGAAGACTAACCAGCGCTCGGTGCCGAGGCGGAGGAGCAAGAGCTGCCTCCCTCAGGAGCTGCTTGAGACGAAAGTCCTGCTCCCCTTTTGTTCTCGGATTAAAGGCCTTACAAAAGCGGCACTTATCTGTTAGGTGAGATTCCTCAAGGTACTTAGGAGAGGATCTCTTGTCGGCATCGGCTTGTGGCGGCGAGCATTGTAAAACCGTGTGGACTGGGCCCCTATGAATTAAATATTCTAACTATACTACTATAGAAATCTGAACTATAATTAACGAGAAACTATGAGTAGCTAGGGAAGTGGAGGTCAGCTAAGCCGCTCCACTGTTCCAACGACCGACACGGGCGGTAGAAGGAACTGAGGAGTGGGTGGAGTGGCTGGTGTATATATCCGGCACCATGGTGGCGCCATTCCAGGCGCCCAGCCGACCCACTGAGTTGCTAGTGTAAAAGTCTTCCGACGAGCGTGCACGCGCATTCACACACCTACATGGAATGGATATGAGCAATCACTCGAAGAACAACCAGGGATTGCATAAATTAACAACAAGCAGTAGGGTGCTTACACTGTTTCTTTACTGAAAATCTCTCAACAGCTTGACGATGCCTTTCTAGAGGCCTCTGAGAACTTACACATCGGTAGCCCTGTGGGAAAAACTATATCGTGCATCAGCTGTTTTGCTCATGCCTGAGACACAGATCTCAAGAGGAAAATCTGGAAAAGGACAAAATGGAAGAATGAATTGTAGTGAGATGAGGCCTGAGGCCTGATCTGAAGTAAGTCAAGATGTTGCTAAGCAAATTTAGGCTGTGAGCCAGAGGCAGGCCCTGCTCACAGAAATTGGCAAAAGAGGGCTGCTAGAAGAGGAAGGGTTTCAGCTGCTGTGTACAGATGTGGTCTCCTCACCTCAAAAAGATATTCTAGCACTAGAAAGGTTCAGAAAAGGGCAACTAAAATGATCAGGGGTTTGGAGAGGTCCCACAGGAGGAGAGATTAAAGAGGCTAGGACTCTTCAGCTTGGAAAAGAGGAGACTAAGGTGGGATATGATAGAGGTATATAAAATCATGAGTGATGTTGAGAAAGTGGAAAAGGAAAAGTTATTTACTTAGTCCCATAATACAAGAACTAGGGGGTCACCAAATGAAATTAATAGGCAGCAGGTTTAAAACACATAAAAGGAAGTTCTTCTTCATGGCGCACAGTCAACTTGTGGAACTCCTTACCTGAGGAGGTTGTGAAGGCTAGGACTATAACAGCGTTTAAAGAGAACTGGATGAATTCATGGAGGTTAAGTCCAGTAATGGCTATTAGCCAGGATGGAGTAAGGAATGGTGTCCCTAGCCTCTGTTCGTCAGAGGATGGAGATGGATGGCAGGAGAGAGATCACTTGATCATTGCCTGTTAGGTTCACTCCCTCTGGGGCACCTGGCATTGGCCACTGTTGGTAGACAGATACTGGGCTAGATGGACCTTTGGTCTGACCCGGTACGGCCGTTCTTATGTTCTTAGGAGCATTATGCCAAAACAGCACCAGAACAGCTGAGTGCAGACACATCCCACACAGATAACAAGGAACAGGCAGACCCAGCCTAAGGACAGTTAAAAGCACAATATGATGAATAGACAATAGGAAAGGATAATATGATGGACAGACTGTATAATGGAAGGATTTGTTCGAAACGACCTGTGCCAGGAGAAAGGCAGTAATGCGCAAAGGGGCTGCACCTCAATGCATCAGGAGTGATGAGTAATCTGTTCTGCACCTGTGTATAAGAATACGTGCGGAGAGCACATCTTTGTCCAGCCTAGGGAGCAGTGGAAATCCCACCACTGACTGAGCTGTGTCCATTGCAGGGAGCATCACACCAGTAGCTACTGACAACAGGCACCAGCTCAGACTCCCTTATGGTAGGGGTCATGGCATCCATTTTTACAGGCGGCGCCACAAGGTTGTGTTCAAGCAGGCGATTAATAAAACATATTTAAATGTGTCAATACGAATTTGTCCCCGCTCCATACTTGTGTGAGTAAAACATGGTACATGACATGGATATAAATTGGCAGTCGGGAAGTTTAGGCTTGAAATTAGGCGAAGGTTTCTAACCATCAGGAGTGAAATTCTGGAATAGCCTACCGAGGGAAACAGTGGGGGCGAAGGACCTCTCTGGCTTTAAGTTTAAGCTTGATAAGTTTATGGAGGGAATGGTTTGATAGGATAACACTATTTAGTCAATAGGTAAATAACGTGCCGCCACTGCTAATTAGTACCGAGGGTCAATGTTGGGATATTGAAAGTCTTTTCCCGAGTGTCTGGCTGGAGAGTCTTGCCCGCATGCTCGGGGTTCAGCTGATCACCATATTTGGGGTTGGGAAGGAATTTTCCTCCAGGGTAGATTGGCAGTGGCACTGGAGGTTTTTCACCTTCCTCCGCAGCATGGGGCAGGGGTCGCTTGCTGGAGGATTACCTGCTACTTGAAGTCTTTAAACCAGGATTTGGGGACTGCAACAGCTGAGTCAAGGAGAGAATTATTTCAAGAGTGGGTGGGTCAGCTGTTGTGGCCTGCATTTTGCGGGAGGTCAGACTAGATGATCATAATGGTCCTTTCTGATCTTAAGTTCTATGATTCTATGTCTCCACAGACGGCTCTGTTAAATAACTATATTACACCCCCCCGGAAGTTGGGAGCTTTGGTGGGGTGACCCCTACCATAAGGAAGTCCATTTTGTCCTTTTCCAGATTTCCCTCTTGAGATCTGTGTCTCAGATGTGAGCAAAAACAGCTGATGCATGATAGACTTACTCCCACAGGGCTACCGACGTGTAAGTTCTCAAAGGCCTCTAGAAAGGCATCTGTGACAGGTGGGATCACAGAAACCCCCTGGGAGCTGCCACCTGATGTGCCCAGACTACTGCTACCCCTGCTTTCCCTGCCAGCTCAGGACCCCAGCACCCTGTCTTGCTGAGCCACACACTCCCGTCTGCTCCAACACAGACCCAGGGTCTGAATTACTTGCCCCAAGCTGCAGGTTTACCTGAAAGCAGCTAACAGAAGTGTTCCTGTCTTTAACACTCAGATGCCCAGCTCCCAATGGGGTCTAAATCCAAATAAATCCATTTTACCCTGTATACAGCTTAAAATGCGCAAATCTATATCTAATCAAACTGAATACAGATAAGATCCCCACCAGTTCCACAATGCTCCTTTGACAGACTAATCTCCTTTTAGCCTGGGTCCAGCAATCACTCACACCTCCTGCAGTCACTGTCCTTTGTTCCCATTTCTTTCGGGTATCCTGGGGTGGGGGTGGAGGCTCTCTCTTTAGCCAGCTGAAGACAAAATGGAGGGCTCTCCCAGGGGTTTAAATAGACTTTCTCTTGGGGGTGGAGATCCACTCCTCACTCCTGTGCCGAGTCCAGCTCCAAGATGGAGATTTGGAGTCACCTGGGCAAGTCACATGTCCATGCATGACTCACAGTTTTTACAGGGAGCATCCATTGTTTACATGCTACCTTGAACTTCCTCAAGTAGACTTCTTATGTGGATTGGAGCATTCCAAGATCCATTGTCCTTTCAGTATTTCTTGATTAGGTACTTAATTTCCCCAGGAACTGACCAAATGCTCTACTAAGGTTATTTAGAAATCAAGCCGGTACACAGCCAACATTCATAACTTTGAATACAAAAATGATACATGCATACGAATAGGATTAATACATTCAGTAGATCATAACCTTTATGGAGATATGTTACATGGCATATGTAGCATAAAACACATTCTAAGCATATTTCCATAGAGCCTTATGGGAGGTACCGTCACACCCTCCCCCTGAGCTTACTGCCAGAGACTTGGACACTGTTCATCGCGGAGGCAGTACATGTAAAATCCCTCTTTGTTTTTGGTTCCACTCCTTTCAAGTACCTTTATACCATATGATGTCATTCCTAAGGGTCCTAGCCAGTTTTGGGGGTCCTGGTCCTCAGATGCCAGAAAACAGGTTGGGGTGTAGTATTGTTAACAGAACGCAGACAGCGATATCTGTTACAGCGGAGGCGTTTTGGCAATTAGCCACCAATGCCATGAGGCAGTGTGCCTCAGTTTCCCCTTCTACACAGCAGCATGGGGCTGTTATGCTTTTGCTGCTGTTCCAAGCTTCCAGACTGTTTACAGGCGTAGGCTGAAAAGTAACTTGCTTGTGGGGCTCTCCTGTCACCATCCCTAGCATGTACAACAGTTTCTTCCACAAAGCAGGTATGTCCCACATCTTTAAAGGGTTTAACACTAGTACGCATTCCTTTGTTTTATCCCATAGGTGAATTAGCAAAAGACACAAGGTTAACAGCAAATCTACGGTGGACAGGCTTCGTTCACTCAGTTTGACTCCTTTAGTGTCTATTGCATTTTCCCAGCTCTCTGTAGCCTCTGGTAGGCACTCTGCCTCTTTGGAGAAGGCTTTTAATTCAGGCATGTGGTTGAGCCTTTGGCAGGAGAGGGTGCACTGCCACCATGCCTGCCCTCGGCCCCTCCCTCTGGAATGTCTCTGGGCTGGACCGCACTCCCTTGTGAAGTGCCACCCATGCAGAGATTCCCCACCACCCCCATCTTGGAGAGAGAGTTTTATCTCTTACAGGTGCAGAAAGAACACCACCTTTCAATGGGGGGCTCTGGACCCCTTGGGCACCCACTTTCTGTTCCCAACAGGCCAGCTGGATGGACTCCCCCGTTCAGGAGATCTGACCCTCAGGTTTCCCTTACAACATGAACCATAGGAGAAGGGGCTGGCATTTTAAATGCAAACTTTTCACCCTCCTCCTGGGAAGGTCCTTCCCACAAAGGTGGGCAGACTCTCTGCCCCCTTCCATCTGGGCTTCCTCTCTGGGCTCCCCTCTGGGTCAGACACTCCTGTGTCCCCGAAAGGAAGGTGACCCTGGTCCAACTGTGGGCTCACAGCTACCAGCTATGGCAGACTTTTCACTGGCCAGCAAAATTCCCCCCTTTTCACTCAGGTTGGGTTTGCTTCCAGCTACAGCGATCTTGGGGTCTGTTTCCACCACTGTGGTCACCAGGACCCCAACTTCCACCTTTGGCACACACCTCTCTATGCACTCCAGGGCAGGCCCTGCCCTCTGCTGACCTGCAATTTCCTGGCAGTCAGCAGCTGTGGTGGCCCCTGTTACAAGGTGGTTCCTCCCCTCCCCTGGGAGATGATTACAGGACAGGAGCTGCCTTCATCCAGCCCCTCCCTCTGGAACTTTCCTTGAGCCCCGGGACTACAGAAACTGGCCACAACCATCCCTGCCCCCAAAGCTGCATTCTTTACTGCTGCAGAGGAATCTAGGAGACACCCTCCTATTCCCCCAGCAGTCCATGTGACTTCACCCCGCACCGACCCCGACTGCTAACCAGCCCTGGGACAGATTCTGCCACACTGGGAAATCGTTTCCCAATAGAAACGGTGCAAAATTGTGTCCCACCGTTGCAACAGTCGGTTCAGCCTGCAAATCCTTAGTTTGCATGTGTACTTTAGCTAAAGGTGCAAAGACTTTGTAACCCGCTAACAGCTCTAATTCTGCCATTTTACCTGGCAACAGATCCTTCTTCTGGATAAGGTCCCTCCTGACCACAGAAATCTCAGCACCTGTGTCCCTCAGTCAAACTGGACCTTTTGTGTCCCTCAGTCCAAGAAGCACTGCTTCATGTGTTGCTTGTTTCTACTCAGAAAGGGACACTTAGTCCTCAGGTGCTCAGTTGACTTACAATCATAGCACCTCTTGGGCTCCTCTGCTTGCACAGGAAATTTGGGACGAGTTCCAGGGGTGGGAGGTTCCCAGCCTCCTTTTTCCCAGGGGTAAAACGGTGATTCTGCTTTCCCCCAACCCTGTACCCCTCTCCCAGTGGTTTATGTTTGATTGCAGCTTGTGCTTGCTCATAAGAGTCTGCATACCCAGCTAATTCACCCACTGCATTTACCTTTTTGTCCCACAAATACTGTTTTACATCTTCCCTGCCCATATTCAGGAAGTGTTCCTGAGTAACCAGATCACACATCCCTTGGAAGCTTGTAATGCCCTTCCCCCACACCCACTTGTCTACCAAATCTCTCATTTCATTGGCATAAACCACATTACTCAATCCAGATCCCTCTTAAGACTCCTGAATTTCACCCTGTAGGTTTCAGGTGTAATCTGAAACTCTTTCAAAACCAGATCCTTAAATTTACTGTAGTTTGAAGCATCATCAATAGGCATCTTACTGAATATGTCCAGAGCTCTACCAGTCCATTTTGCTATCAATGTGGTCATCTTTTGATCTTCAGGGATGGCATGCAGGGTGCCCAGTCTCTTGAAGGTGATGAAATATTCGGCGATCTCGCTGGATTCCTCATACTGTGGACACAGTTGCTCCCATTTATGAATTTTTGGGGAAGTGGAGCCAGCAGGTGGAGGTTTTGTCTCTTTGACTCCGTTACAGCCAGTTCATGCTTCTGGGCCTTTCTCTGGGCCTGCATAGCTCTCTCGTGGCCAGCCTCTTCCCTGGCTTTTCTACCTCCATCCTTGCTGTCTCTGCCTCCATAGCTCTCTTGTGGGAAGCTGCTTCTGCCTCCACCCTTGCTGTCTCTGCCTCCATTGCTCTCTCGTGGGCAGCCTCCTCCCTTCCATTAGTCGTTTATGTTCATTTTCTTTCTCTTTTGCTTCCAGTCTAGCCAACTCTAGTTTGTAAGCTGCTTCACTGCTAGTCATTTTCCTGCTTTCTTCTTCTGGGCCACATCCCCTCTGCAGTTCACTGAAAGTGGGATGCACTCAGCTCAGGGGATTCTTCATTAACAGAGACTTTCACAGTGCCCTGTGTTCAGCCTTTCTGGGCAATTTGCACCCTGTGCAGTTTAGCATCTTCAGATCTTGTCTCTTACTTATTTTGCTTCCTTTTCTGTCCCTACTTCCCTTACCCAAAATAAGCAAATAGAAAATAACAAACCAGTAACCACTTGGGCTGTTCTTCAGCCACCGACCACACTCAAAACTCACTTAAAATCACTACCAGTACCTCAAAGCAATCAGATGTGCACAGATTCTGCTGACTACGCCACTGTAACAGGCTGGATCACAGAAACCTCCTGGGAGCTGCCACCTGATGTTCCCAAACTACTTCAAGCCCTGCTTTCCCTGCCAGCTCCCTGTCTTGCTGAGCCAGACACTCCCGGCTGCTCCAACACAGACCCAGGGTCTGAATTACTTGCCCCAAAGCTGCAGGTTTACCTGAAAGCAGCAACAGAAGTGTTCCTATCTTTAAACTCAGATGCCCAACTCCCAATGGGGTCTAAACCCAAATAAATCCCTTTTACCCTGTATAAAGCTTATACAGGATAAACTCATCAATTGTTTGCCCTCTGTAACTCTGATAGAGACATAGGCACAGTTGTTTGCTCCCCCAGGTATTAATACATACTCTGAGTTAATTAATAAGTAAATAGTGATTTTATTAAAGACAGAAAGGAGGATTTAAGTGGATGCATGTAGTAAAAGACAGAACAAAGTAAGTCACCAAGCAAAATAAAAGAAAATGTGCAAATCTATATCTAATCAAACTGAATACAGATAAGATCCCCACCAGTTCCACAATGCTCCTTTGACAGACTAATCTCCTTTTAGCCTGGGTCCAGCAATCACTCACACCCCCTGCACTCACTGTCTTTTGTTCCAATTTCTTTCAAGTATCCCAGGGAGGGGGAGATGGGGCTGTCTCTTTAGCCAGCTGAAGCCAAAATGGAGGGCTCTCCTAGGGGTTTAAATAGACTTTCTCTTGGGGGTGGAGACCCCCTCCTCACTCCGGTGCCAAGTCCAGCTCCAAGATGGAGTTTTGGAGTCACTTGGGCAAGCCACATGTCCATGCATGACTCACAGTTTTTACAGGGAGCATCCATTGTTTACATGCTACCTTGAACTTCCTCAAGTAGACTTCTTATGTGGATTGGAGCATTCCAAGATCCATTGTCCTTTCAGTGTTTCTTGATTGGGTACTTAATTTCAACATTCCTTTCCCCAGGAACTGACCAAATGCTCTACTAAGGTTATTTACAAATCAAGCCGGTACACAGCCAACATTCATAACTTTGAATACAAAAATGATACATGCATACCAATAGGATTAATACATTCATTAGATCATAACCTTTACGGAGATGTGTTACATGGCATATGTAGCATAAAACACATTCTAAGCATAGTTCCATAAAACACATTCTAAGCATTATTTCCATAAAGCCTTATGGGAGGTACTGTCAAAAGCCGTATAGGAGGTACTGTCACAGCATCGTTAAGCTGTTGAGAGATTTTCAGAAAACAAACAGTGTAAGAACCCAACGGTTGAGTCAAAGGGTCCTCCTTGGAACTGTCATTGAGGTAGCGCTTTCTCCACACAAGTCTAAAGGTGCTCGGGGTTAAAACAAAGTCCGAAGTTCTCATGGGGGTGGTAAAGGAGTCACGTTTCCTCTCAGTAGCCTTTCCACAATTTCTAAAAAACGTGTCCTTGGTCAGAGATGGCCTCCTCTGCCCGGAGCTGGGACTTATGGGGTAATGGTGCTGCTCTCTGATTGGCAGAGGGCGTTGGGAGGAGTTCTTAGAGGGTCACGACCCACTTCGAACAGGTCACCCCACCCCAGAACTCACTCTGATTGGTCAAATCTCCTCTGAGGAGGTCCTATCAGGGTGATCCCCATCCTGATTGGCAGAGGGAAGTAGGAGGAGTTCTTAGAGGGGTCACATGACCCACATCCAGATAGGTCACTCCACCCCAGAACTTGCCTTGATTGGTCAAATCTCCTCTCGGGGTGGTCCCCAGCGGCTGAAACCCTTCCTGAGTGGTAGAGGATGGTCACGTGACACACCTTGCTTCCGGTCATGTGGCATCTTGACCCTGGGATTAATACCCCCCGGAGCGGGACTTCTGGTGACAGGTGAGTGGGGTCTAAGGGGTCAAGGGGCAGAGTTTAAGGGGTCAAGGGGTGCGGTTAGGGTTTGTTTCATGGTATACTACTTATACTACTCAGGTTTACTGTACCATACAGTTTTTGTCTTGTTCATTTTGATCAGGTAGTTTTTGTGTGCTCAAGGAACATCTGCCTTGGTGTGTGTTGAGATTCTCCCTCAAGTTCTCAGCAACAGCTTGTGTGTTTTGCTTCTTCATGCAAAGAGGAGATCTTGAACTAGATTCCATGGGTTCAATAGCTGTTTCTGCTTGGCACTGCTGAGTATCATCTACCTGCAATACAAAGAAAAAAATTCTCATGCTTTAGTGGTATTGGAGAACCTTGTTAATTACCAGCAGGAAGTGAAAGACCCATTCCAAGCGACTGAATAATATGAATTAGCAGACACACGCAGAATCTTCAATGTTTATAGTTATCACTCTGAAAATACAACAGCGCTATGCAGAATGCTTTACAGCAACTACCTACTCCTCACCATGTTCAAGATAGAATGGGCATTATCATCCATGCTTTACAAATCACAAGTCACATAATTTAACAAGGTATAGGCAAAGCTAAGGAGTAGTACACAGGAGTTCCTTGTCTAGTCTCTTCTTGCTCAATCACTAATCTGCAGAACTGTATTTTGAGATATGTAATTTAAGTTTAATTACTGATATTTCATAATGAATTTGTAAATGTCCTATAGTTTATTCTGTAAATATGATAGCACTTGAAAAAGTTGTTTAGTACTGAAGCATTTACATTGGCCTGCAGAGGATATCCTGTCCAGACGTATTATGAACTATTCAGGAGAATGTCATGTCATTCTAAATATTTAACATAACCTTCACAATATGTTTGTTGTGATGGTCAACACTAGCTTTGTAAAACTGTTGAAAAATTTCACAATGTGTACACCTTTGGGGTTCTCTCAAATTCCAGTCCCCACTGCTATTACAATCGTCCTTGTCTCTGCACTCCCTGCACTCCCCACCAAATTCTGACATGATTTTAGCATCAGTTAGCTAAAACTTCAGTAGTTATATATGTGTGCTTCATGACCATTGAAATCCTGAATGCCAAAGCTTCTGATAGTCTAGGTAATTGGCCCCAATTCTCATCCCATTTACACTGATGTGGGTCCTGTGTGAGAGGTGAGCATCAGGGCTTATCCTTCTAGTGCCAGCAAAACAGAATTGTTACCAACATATATTACTGGCAAAGCTAATAGGACCATTTATTATTAAGGGTACCTGACTCCTCCCATTACAAGAAGACCCTGTTTTCTGCTGCTTCTAACTTTACAAACTTTAATTGCTTGGGCTGAAATTTTCAGGGTGGGGACAGAGGCAGAATTTCAGCCAAAATGGTTAAGCTATTCCCAAGACCAAGGCTAGGAAATCTACATTTTCTCATATTAAAATATTCTGGCAACTTTTCTTTGAAAAACTCCATGTGTTGGAGCAGGGACTTGTAATTTGGCAGGGGGTGGCCTTTGTGCAGAGAATGTGCTTTTTGCCATCCCCATGAAAACCTGCCCACATTTGGCCAAATTATAAGCCTTTGAAAAATCACAGTTCACAGATACTCAGAGAGAATTCTTAGACTTGTAGCAGCTAAAATCTCTGAAGATTTCGTCCTCGCTGAGTATACTTGAATCTCGCACAGCCCTTAGTGCTAACCAAACTGTGCATGAGCTATTCCCCACAGACTGACTGCACATGCTCCATTTCCACACAGCTCCTGGATGTGAAAACACGGCACACTGTGCCACCCATGAAGCAGTTGATATGCTCCAGCCCAGGCCTCTAAGGATCAAAGCCAGAGTTTCCCTGCAACGGTTCTTCCCAGCTGCTTTGGTCCAGGCACCAGAACTGAGAGCAGGAACTTTTCTCTCAATAAACTCCCAATGACCCCTCCAAGCTGCTGCACAAGCACGCTGATGGAGGAAGATACTGGACTCAAATGCAGAGGGGACAAAAGACAAATGGAGGAGCAGGGGCGGGAGGGGCAGACTGGGACAAGGAGTATGCCAAGATTGGGACTGGAATGGGAGTGCGGGGAGGGGGCCAAGGACAGGGAGCTGGTAGGCAATGCTAGGACTGGAAGACTATGAGAGAAGGCCGGGGAAGGGGGAAAGGAATGTAGAGGAGACACTGAGAGAAGACACAGAGCTAAGAGGAGGAGGAGGAGGAGACGGGAGTTTGTAGGGGGACTTTGCAGGGGAGACTAAGAGACTTAAGGAGAGGAATTGACAGGCTAGTGAAGGGAGTGGGTGGTGTTCTGCCAATGTTCTGGTGCCTGTTGGGGTTGTTTTGCTGTAGGTGGTGGTGGTTCGCCGGTTTGTGTTTCCTGGACTTACAGGTTTTAGGTGGGAAGGCTATGACCGATACAGAGGCAGCAGTGAAAGACAGAATGAGGCTGACTGGATATGGAAGCTGCTGCATGTACATGATCCTGGAGGGGGTACCTGTAAAGAGTTTCGTCTGCCTGACGTGCCGCCTGATAGAGCTGATGGAAGAAAAGATCCGAGGACTGGAGATGCAGGTGGAAACTCTGTTGAGTTTAGAAGGGGATTCGAGCGGATGATGGAGCAAAGACATGAGGAGGCTGAAGGGAAAAGCTCAGTCTTGCAGATGGAAGCAGGACCAAAGAATTCTGAGGGGAGACTGCTGGGTGAGGAAAGTGGATGGTGGAAGCACGTGACTAAGAGAACCAGGCAGAGAAAAAGACGGGCCAGTGAAGGAGAAATAGAGCTCAGGAACAGGTTTGCAGAGTTAGAAAATGAAGAAGACGCTTAATGAAATTGAGGCTCAGGTGATCTTCAGTGGGATTCTGCCTATTCCTAGAGAAGGGCAACAAAGGTGTGAAAAGATTATGGCGATCAACAGATGGCTCAGGCAGTGGTGCTATAAGGAGGGCTTTGGGATGTATGGCCACTGAGAAGCATTCATGGACAGAGGACTGTTCTCTTGGGATGGACTTCACCTGAGTAAGGAGGGAAATAGACTTCTAGGATGGAGGCTGGCACAACTGATTAAGAGAGCTTTAAACTAGGAATTTGGGGAAGATGGTTGGGAGATGTCCAGGTAATCTCCAAAATTCCCATAAAAGGGTAATCTCCCTTCTTAGCATTGAGAGGGAAGAAAACAGAGTAAGAAAGGATACAACCATGGGTCGGAGAATGGAAATAAGGAGGAAGGGTAGTGTAGATACCAGTCTAATAAGTGATACTGGGGGTAGAATGTCTGTGCCTAACCGGGTAAAGAATGTCAGTGAAGCCAAATGGCAAAAATTAAGATGTTTGTACACTAATGCGAGGAGCCTAGGTAACAAAATGGAGGAAGTAGAGCTTCTGGTGCAGGAAGTGAAACCGGATATTATAGGGATAACAGAAACATGGTGGAATAGTATTCATGACTGGAGTACAGGTATTGAAGGCTATGTGCTGTTTAGGAAAGACAGAAATTAAGGCAAAGGTGGTGGAGTAACACTGTATATCAACAATGAGGTTAACTGTAAAGAAATAAGAAGTCATGGAATGGACAAGACAGAGTCTATGTGGGCAAAAATCACAATGGGAAAGAAAGCTACTAGAACCTCCCCTGAGGTGCTTGGGGCTAGCTAGAGACCACCAGGATCTGATTTGGATATGGATAGAGACCTCTCATGTTTTTAATGAAGTAAACATTAATGGGAATTGTGTGATTATGGGAGACCTTAATTTCCCAGATATAGACTGGAGGACAAGTGCTAGTAATAATTATAGGGCTCAGATTTTTCTGGATGTGATAGCTGATGGATTCCTTTACCAAGTAGTTGAAGAATCAACAAGATGCCATTTTAGATTTGGTTTGGGTGAGTAGTGAGAACCTCATAGAAGAAATGGTTGTAGGGGACCACCTTGGTTCGAGTGATCATGAGCTAACTCAGTTCAAGCTAGATGGAAGGATAAACAAAAATAGATCTGGGACTAGGGTTTTGATTTCAAAGGGCTAACTTTAAAGCATGAAGGAAATTCGTTAGGGAAGTGGATTGGACTGAAGAACTTGTGGATCTAAAGGTGGAGGAGGCCTGGAATTCCTTCAAGTCAAAGTTGCAGAAACTATCAGAAGCCTGCATTCCAAGAAAGGGGAAAAAAATTCATAGGCAGGAGTTGATGACCAAGCTGGATGAGCAAGCATCTCAGAGAGATGATTAAGAAAAAGCAGAAAGCCTACAAGGAGTGGAAGACGGGAGTGATCAGCAAGGAAAGCTACCTTATTGAGGTCAGAACATGTAGGAATAACGTTAGAAAGGCAAAGGCCAAAAGCCATGTAGAGTTGGCCCTTGCAAAGGGAATTAAAACCAATAGTAAAAGGTTCAATAGCCGTATAAATAAGAAGAAAACAAAGACAGAAGAAGTGGGACCGCTAAACACTGAGGATGGAGTGGAGGTTAAGGATAATCTAGGCATGGCTCAATATCTAAACAAAAACTTTGCCTCAGTCTTTAATGAGGAGCTTAGGGATAATGGTAGGATGACAAATGGGAATGAGGATATGGAGGTAGATATTACCACATCCGAGGTAGAAGCCAAACTCAAACACCTTAATGGGACTAAATTGGAGGGCCCAGATAATCTTCACTCAAGAATATTAAAGGAACTATCACATGAAATTGCAAGCCCATTAGCAAGAATTTTTAATGAATCAGTAAACTCAGGGTTCTACTGGACAACTGGAGAATTGCTAACATAGTTCCTATTTTTAAGAAAAGGAAAAATGTGATCCAAGTAACTATAGGCCTGTTAGTTTGACATCCGTAGTATGCAAGGTCTTGGAAAAATTTTTGAAGGAGAAGGTAGTTAAGGACATTGAGGTCAGTGGTAATTGGGACAAAATACAACATGGTTTTACAAAAGGTAGATCGTGCCAAACCAACCTGATCTCCTTCTTTGAGATGGTAACAGATTTTTTAGACAAAGGAAACGCAGTGGATCTAATTTATCTCGATTTCAGTAAGGCAATTGATACGGTTCCACCGGGGAAGTTATTCGTTAAATTGGAAAAGATGGGGATCAAGATGAAAATTGAAAGGTGGATAAGGAACTGGTTAAAGGGGAGACTACAACAGGTCATACTGAAAGGTGAACTGTCAGGCTGGAAGGAGGTTACTAGTGGAGTTCCTCAGGGATCGGTTTTGGGACCAATCTTATTTAATCTTTTTATTACTGACTTTGGAACAAAAAGTGGGAATGTGCTATTAAAGCTGGGAGCCAGAGAAAGACCAGGATATCACACAGGAAGATCTGGATGACCCTGTAAACTGGAGTAATAGTAATAGGATGAAATTTAACAGTGAAAAGTGCAAGGTCATGCATTTAGGGATTAAGAACAAGAATTTTGGTTATAAATTGGGGACGCATCATTTGGAAGTAACAGAGGAGGAGAAGGACCTTGAAGTATTGGTTGATCACAAGATGACTATGAGCTGCCAATGTGATATGGCCATGAAAAAAGCTAATGCGGTTTTAGGATGCATCAGGTGAGATATTTCCAGTAAAGATAAGGAGGGTTAGTACCGTTATACAAGGCACTGGTGAGACCTCATCTGGAATATTTTGTGCAGTTCTGGTCTCCCATGTTTAAGAAGGATGAATTCAAACTAGAACAGGGACAGAGAAAGGCTACTAGGATGATCCAAGAAATGGAAAACCTGTCTTATGTAAGGAGACTCAAAGAGCTTGGCTTGTTTAGCCTAATCAAAAGAAGGCTGAGGGGAGATCTGATTGCTCTTTATAAATATATCAGAAGGATAAATATCAGGGAGGGAGAGGAATTATTTAAGCTTCGTACCAATGTGGACACAAGAACAAATGGATATAAACTGGACACTAGGACGTTTAGAGTTGAAATTAGATGAAGGTTTCTAACCATTAGAGGAGTGAAATTCTGGAACAGCCTTCCAAGGGGAGTAGCGGGGGCAAAAGACATATCTGGCTTCAAGACTAAGCTTGATAAGTTTATGGAAGAGATGGTATGATGGGATAGCCTAATTTTGGCAATTAATTTGGCAATTGATCTTTGATTATTAGCAGGTAAATATGCCCAGTGGTCTGTGATGTGATGTTAGATGGGGTGGGATCTGAGTTACTACAGAGAATTCTTTCCTGGGTGTCTGGCTGGTGAGTCTGGCCCACATGCTCAGGGTTTAACTGATTGCCATATTTGGGGTCGGGAAGGATTTTTCCTCCAGGGCAGATTGGCAGAGGCCCTGGAGGTTTTTCACCTTCCTCTGCAGCATGGGGCATGGGTCACTTGCTGGAGGATTCTCTCACCTGGAGCTCTTTAAACCACGATATGAGGACTTCAGTAACTCAGACACAGGTTAGGGAGTGGGTGGGTGAGATTCTGTGGCCTGCGTTGTGCAGGAGGTCAGGCTAGATGATCAGAATGGCCCCTTCTGACCTTAAAGTCTATGAGTCTAAGAGAACTGGGGCTGGCTGAGCAGGGAGATTGGGACAAGGAGCCTTAATTCCAGCATATACGAATTTTGAGTGCTTTGCGTGTAATCCATATATGCACGCGCACACCCCCCCCTGCTCTAGGCATCCAGGCCTTTCAAGAAATAATCAAATATTTGGGATGAGCATTAAAGTGGGAAGATTGACCTCATTCCCATTTACCAAGTTAATGAGCACTTGGCATGAGATCACAGATTTGATCATACCAACAATTTTAAGTTTACCATTATGCCCAGATCTTTGTTATGTGCCAAGCTTTATTCATTTTATTTACATTCACTATATTCATGGCAGATATAAAGGAGGTATGAATAACACGGCATATCTTCAAACTCACTTGGAGAGATAAATACATTATGTGGATTTCCCAGGCCCTGCACATTCAGATACATTTTGACGATCAGTTACCTTTGGTGATTTGCTGCCACCAGCTGTCGGTTTAGAGATCTTGGCAAAATTAGCTGACCTGCCTTTTTGTAAACGTTGGCCATATGGTGACAAATTTTGGCTTTGAGCAGCAAGACGGGCACTGGTCTTTAGGTTTAGCGCTGTTCTGCGCAAAACACAGGGGTTGGTTTTCCCAGTAGGAATATCAGCAAAGCCTGAAAAATAAACAACAGCCATTAACCACAGTTGATTAAATTACTTTATTGTTCCAATCAATCTGATCTTGCTCAATTCAAGATGGAGATGACAACGGGTAATAATTTAAGAAAGTACAATGGAATTTACTCACTGAATAACAGAATGGGGGAATTATTAGGACTATCTTGCGTTCCTGGAATTTTATAGGTGAACTCAGGCAAGGGTGTGGATCTGTGTAACAGCAACTCTACTAAAATGGCAAAAAGAGTTTTCCCCAAGCAAATGTTCTCTTTTTCCTTTAAAGGGACACCATTAACTGGAAAATCATTTCCATCTGAAAACGATGTCTCTCCTATTGTTCTACATAGAGCCGGCCAGAGGGAGACAATTCTGTTTTGTTACCCCTTTCGAGGTTTCACAATTTGTTTTTATTCTAGATTGGAATGAAAACATAAGCCTTTCAAATGCTTTCATAAAATGAAATTGAATCAAAAAACATCAGGCTTTCAATTTGGGGTCTCCTCCTGCTCAGCAAAAACTTTGTCTGAATCAATACATCTCCGTAATACATTTCGGTTTGACAATGCAGCACATTTCAATGAAAAACATTTAGTTAAAAATGTTTAAGCAAAAATTTCCTTCCTATCAACCAGAAGAAAAGGTGTTTTATAATGGGAATGGCTGGGCCTAGAATCCCTCTCTTGCAACCTATATGAGGGCTGGATTTGGCCAATGATGTCCAAGTTTTTACAATGCTTCCATGTCACACCTATGACAACACGATTATTTAGATAAGCGTGCGCGCACACACTCCCCACAATGTGGACCATTCTCCTCTAAAGAAGTAACAATTACCTTTTCTGACCACCTCTGGGAGTCCATCTGGCTCATACTCTGGCTCGTTGTCCTGGGTCAGTGAATGTAGGTAGATGGCAACCTCATCAGCACCTGACCAAGGAAAGAGTCGTTACCTGTACAAATAACTTTAAGGAGACTCTGGAAATATGTGTTTAGAATGCAATGATCTCAATCATTCATTTGTTAATTAAGTACATAAGACGTGTGCTTGTGCAACCACAGTCAACTATAGCAGAGCTTCAGAAACTATACTGATTTATGAGGATCTGGCCCCTCATCTGAATCAAATGTAATAATGGAGGTTTTGAAAACATGTGTTCTAAATAAATGCATTAAGGTTAGAAACAGGATCATGATTAAGGCTATGTTTTAGTCGTTGGTATTTTTAGTAAAAGTCATGGACAGGTCACGGGCAATAAACAAAAAGTCAGGGCCCCGTGACCCTCCATGACTTTTACTAAAAATACCTGGGACTAAATCTTACCGCCTGGGAGAGGGACGCTCCTGAAGACTGCTGGGGAGTGGAGAGAGAGAGCAGGGCAATGCTGGTGCGGGGGGAAAGGGGTGGCTCAGGGCCCCACCACCACTAGTCCCAGACTGCTGCTCCAGGGACCGTGCCTGGGGCTGACTGAGCAACGGCCAATGCGGCTGGCTTCTGGGCTTCCCCAGCTGCTGGGATCCTGGCATCAGCTGCACCAGCACTGCAAAATTCACAGAGATCCCAGAAACCGTGACTTCCATGAATGATTTGCAGCCTTACAATCATTCTAGTATAGCATTTCCTTCTTCAACTACCCCATACTTGGCTTGTGCTCCTTTAATAGAGCATTATGGTCAGCAATTTGTTTCGGCAACATTTCTTTTTCCTTCCCCAGCTGCTTACAGGATTGCATCCATGTCTTCAGTTTACTGTCAGCGAATCCATTTTGCTTCTTCAGTTGATCTAAAGCCTTCAGATTGTCTAGCTATAAAATAAAAAAAAAATTTTAGTTGCTAATAGGAAAATTCATTCTTCTGTCTAAGCATTATACTCTCACTAATGGCATCTCACCTACCATTAAAAGTTCAGTGCAACTAAAAATCCAAACAAAAGTTATAATACGAATTTGTACAGTAGAGTTCACTTAGTAATATACAATTGAATTATAGCAGCTTCTAATTCCAACAGAGAAACATTAAAGTCATGTTTATTGGAAAGCTACGTGTGTGTAGATTTCCTTGATAGAGAAATCATAATCTAAATATAATATTCAAAATAACCAAATGACAGAACCCAGCCGAAAAGCATGTGGTCCAGGCATGTTTGTCCACCTTATGTGCATTGGGGTGCCAAAATGAATGGATGGTAGATATCTGGCAGCCTTATAAAACACACTTCAGGATAATGTAAATATCAAGCACAGTGCTCCATCAGCTGGGCATGGAGTGAGTACTGTCACTCAATGCCTGCTTGCCACAATACCGGCTCCACACTGTGCTACATGAGTGCTTTTTGATGTGTTTATTTCTGAAGCGAGAGCATAGAACTACAGTCCCTCATTCACCATAAATGGAAGTAGAAAAAGATTGCAGACTAGAAAATGCAGAGGGAATTGATAAGAAAAAATTCACCTAGATGGACAGGTTTAAAAACTTTTCCCCTTCTGCTTGGCAGTAAACACCCAACCTATGCGTGTTACAAATAAAACTTCATATAGTCATTACCAGAATTTCTCTTTGCAGTGGCACATGGAATTGTTCACATGCCTATCTAAATTATTAGCAAGAATAGTGCTGTCATAAGAAGAATCACTTCATTAATAATTTAGATGGAAATTCTGCATACATCAGAACTGATATGCTCTCCCAAGTCGAGTGTGACATAAGGAGGTAGTAGAAGCAGTTTAAAGATAATAGGGGCATGTCTGCCCTGGGAAATTTCAGAAGATATTAATTAATGTGTTCATTAACACGATGTTACAACATGCAGTGTAGACACTGCCCTGTTATGTTTAATATCACATCAGTCAGTTACGGTCAACCTTAGGGGCAGAGTGAAAAGACATGTTTAAACACGGTCTCATTTTGAAGTAGAGACCCTGGCAAGTAAGGTATTGTTTCCTTTGCACCATAAGTGAAACTTTACCAGAACAATGAATGAAAGTTCCTGATTGAATTCTGCCTGGATACCAAAATGTATCAGTCAGGCTAAAAAAGTGTTTTTAATTTATAAGGAGGTGGGGGTGCACTCAGAGGCTTGCTATGTGAAAGGGGTCAACAGGACAAAAGTTTGAGAATCACTGGGCTAAAGGATAATCTCTGCTGAACTACACTTTCCTTTTGATATCCAGGCTGTCAAACTGTAGGCAGCTCAGGTACAGATGAAATAGAGGCCCATGCGTCAAGAGATCTGTTTTTTCTGCTGGTATAGTGGAGATTCCTTAGCTATCAATCAATCATGTCCAAAAATTCCCAGAACTTCTGGCTAGTGAAGAACTAGAAGGATGATTTCAGCTCTTTCCTCTTCCCTTTATGCGAAATGTCTTGTAAAGCAGCGGATTCTTCTCGACATCTGACATTATTTCCATGGCCTCTGAGAGAAGTTCTGACCTCTGGTTACTCACTTATGTTGAAAGGGATATAAACATTCATACTTCAGAGCACAAGCCAACCTCTAACAGGAGATAGGAAGAAATTTCCCTTGTGGATTAGTTATTCCATAACTGCCCTCTACAGGTTTCTTGAACCTTCCTCTGAAGCAACTGCTACTGGCCACCGTCAGATGACATACAGGAGACTCAATGGACCACTAGTTTGAACCCATCTGTCCATGCCTATGTTTTTGTTCCAACACTACTGAATTCTGTAAAAGTAAACATACTGAAAAACGGTACAGCACAAGGTGTGCGGTTCAGAAAGCTGGACGCTCTTTTTTTCTGTGACACCCACCATAACCCTGGGGGCATCTTGTCTTCCAGGTATGCTCTTCACCAAGTGAGGTGTGTTCCTGTAGCAATCATACAAGGGCCAAAGTGAAAACTGGGTTGGCTTAAAGTATGTTCCTTGTACTTACCTGCCCCAAAAGAGACATTTGGACAGGATCTGAGAATGACGTGTCCACAAATGGAATTTCTGGAGACACATTGAGAAATCCCACTCAGAGGACATTACCAATGCATGGCATCAGCAAACCTGGTCACTGGGGAAAACTAGCTCCGGGGTGACTGCTGCCAGGATACAATTGATGAGATGAAGTTTTGGGTCTTTGTAAATCTTTACCAGAGTGGTAAATTTAGAGTCAAAGCCATGCCTATTTTAACCTGGTTGAACAATGTCCTGCACTGGATTCAGAATATTCTGATTTTGAACTCCAGGGGGGTTGGAATCCTTTCTAGCAGCTGGCAAGTTGGGAATGGATCTGTTTCGCTGGTCAGGGCACAAACAGTGATGTTGTCTGTAAATGGACAGGGTTGTGTAACTTGAGACCTCAGCCTTGCTGTGATACTACCAGCCATTTAAACCTCTCAACACAGAGGATAGGTCAAAACGAAGAGTCTTGTATAGGAATTGTAAACTCTTCACACACAAATGCTCATTTTGTCTTTGTGATGCTGAAGATTTAATTGTTTGGGAAGAAAAAGATTTAGGTCATCTATGTGAGCTTCTGCTTCATACTCTCCCCTCTGCATGCTAAAATAAATTTGTTAATCTTTAAGGTGCCACAAGTACTCCTGTTCCTGCTACTCTGAAACCATTCCCTTCATGAATACCTTTGGTGTTGGCAGTGACCAATGGATTACTATGCCGGCTTTGACAAGGAGGGTTCAGGCTTCTGTTGTCTCAGCTACTAATTTCACTGGTTCCCCAAATAGCCTTGCACTTATGAAAGTGGATGCACGGGGTATGGATGATTTTTTTCACGTTCATGAGTGTAAACAGTTTCCTTGTAGCCAGAGAGTAAGAATGCTTTGCTACAAATCACATCAAGATACAGAAAAAATTGCCATGAAAGAATATCTTACACAACACCTCAAGGATTTGACAAGAATGTAACCCAGAGAACTCTCACAATCAAATTGAGGATCATACCCTAGAGACGATGGCCCACTTGCTTGCCACCAACTAGATTTTCCTTACTAAGTCTAAGAAATGGCCACAGTTGGAGTTTTGAAATGTGCTGTAGTGTCCTCACTCTTTTGGTCAATGGAATCTTTTGGAAGGAACCCCCTTCTGGAGGCATGGCCATGTCTCTCTCAGGTAGGACTACTGCTGCACTTAGGTTCCCCAAACTTACACATTTTCCTTATCTTTTTATATAACATTTTAGTTTAACATCTAGATTTAACCGGAAATGAATGGAATTCTTATGTGCCTCTCTTCTGGGCACACACTGGCTAAAGTGCTCTTTAATCCTTCAATGCTGAGCAAGCCTATGGAGAGGGAGAGGAGACTCCAAACTCCTTTCCTTGGTAAAGCCTGAGTCCTTGACCTGATAAACAGACAGGGACAATTCCCACTCCATTGTGACCTAAAATTTGGGTCCCCTTCCCTGCTTGAAAGAGGGTCCCAGGCTGAAAACAGAGATGAACAAACTATATTACCCTGCCACCTGAGAATGGGATTCACAGAAGTAACACATCTCTCTGCACACCCAGATATACTTGGGGGGGAGAGAAGGGAGGCAGCGAGTCTGATACAGAGCACTCCAGGAGACCCGTATATAGGAGAAAACCACAGCAAACACATCCTAAGGGTACGTCCAGACTACCTGCCCTATCGGCGTGTAGGGATCGATTTATCGGGGATTGATATATCGTGGCTCATCTAGACACGATATATCGATCCTGAACAACTCCCCATCAATTCCAGAACTCCACCGGAGCGAGCGGCGGTAGCGGAGTCGACGGGGGAGCCGTGGACATCGATCCCGTGCCGTGAGCACAGAAGGTAAATAGATCTAAGATACTTCGACTTCAGCTACGCTATTCACGTAGCTGAAGTTGCGTATCTTAGATCGACACTCCCCCCCACAGTGTAGACCAGCCCTAAGGGTGGGAAGGCAAGAGAAAAGATTTAAAGACTGATGTTTATACAACCTACTCATTAATGGTACGCATTACTTCTTTACAAAGGGGACAATTCTTTTTGCCTTTTTGGGACCCAGCGCATACGGAGTTTCCAAGTATTATTCCTGAGCAGACTATGTCGGGTTCTCATCTCCTTGAGAATCCTCATGCTCCTGATCAAGCCTTCTCACAATGGAGTCAGGGCTTCCAATGGGTGTGTTTATGGACGCATGCATGGCACTAGTGCGCTGGTCCAACAAAGCCCCGTCCCCTCACAGAGCAAGGGTTGGTGGCTTGGAGCAGCAAGACATAGGTAATCCTCTAAGCCCCCTAAAAAGCTGCCCCCTGAACTACTTGGACTTAGCTTGATCTTGCAGGGCTTTTCTAGCACTGCAATAGCGGTCAAAGGGAGTTACTGAGAGGTGCCGTGTTTGCGGATCCACAGAACTTACTTGAGGAAAGGGAAAGAGGAGCAAGAAGTTGAAATGAAATCAATATGGCAGAAAAATGAACAATAATTAATTAGAAAACAAAGTGTTGGGAGAAACTGAACCGCCAACTTGTTCTGCTGGTGGACACAATTTCTGGTGGCCTGAGGTGAAGGGTGGAGCTTAGTCCGGGGACCTTCAGCAACAACACTGGTCCACCTCCCAGTTCTACAGGGGAGAGGAATCACCTCTTTGTTACCAGTGAGGAGAAAACCTGGGCCACAGAACAGACAAAACGTGCACAATTTTATCACGTTTTCAGGTGTCCTGCTAAAGACCTCCTGTATCTTTGATAGCCAGAAGTTGAGAAGATAACAGATTTAATCACATTTCCATGCTACTAATGGAGAAGTTATAGCAAATGTTATCTTAGAATAGAGAATAGATATTAAAAAGGACACAATTTAATATTTGGGCTCTTAAAAGCTAAATGCCTCATTAACTGTCAGCAAAGGATATTGATATTGCTCTTATCTGGCATTGATAACAGAGACTGAAAATAACATGGCTTTGTTAGTTTCCGTATTGTACCATTTCAACCAAGATATAGGACAAATCATTTGAAATAGTTTCCATTTTCCCTGTCATGAACTAAGTAACGTGCTACTGA
Organism: Mauremys reevesii; assembly: GCF_016161935.1. Classification (NCBI taxonomy): domain Eukaryota; kingdom Metazoa; phylum Chordata; order Testudines; family Geoemydidae; genus Mauremys; species Mauremys reevesii. Next base: position 32,594 of record NW_024100756.1, read on the forward strand.
TTCATTCTTTCTTTTTATTACCTTGCTCAGTTGCTCATTTTCTTGAAGCGAGTTGTTAAGTTGCTCTTGAAGTTTCTTTTGCTCTGCCTTGATGTTTACTATTTCCTTTTTTAAACAAGCCAACTCGGCTGCAGATAGATTTTGGAGATGAGCGATCTCAGCTTGTTTAAGTTGCAACTCTGACTGCACTTTCTCAAGTTCCTCAGTCAAATCTTGATTTTCCCCTCTAAATCCCGAATCTCAGCTTCTTTCTTTTCTAATTGTATTTCCTGAGACAAACTCTTCTCTATAGTAATAAAAAAAAATAAGTGCTTAATTTGTGAAAGCAAACTATGTCAAATATGCAATATTAGCTTTTATGGATAACACTATAAAATGGCAATATTGCCAATTTTCAATTTTTCACCTAGCAATACATTTTCTTAGTATTTCAGAATATAATTACTTCTGTGTTCTAAAACTGCCTTTATTCCCAAACCATGACATTGGATAGCTGAGACAATTTTAGCATTGCCAGAATTCAGTTTTGCAGAAAGAACATACTGCTAGTCAAATCGCTCTATGCTTCACAATTGTAACTCTTTCTACAGCCCATCTTCCCTGAGGTCCGATGGCTTGTACTCTGAAACTCATGGTTGACAGGTAACAGTACCAATGGCTAGATAAAGAATGTTGGTGCCCTATTTGTCCATTTTCCTCTCTTTAAAATCCAGCATATATAAAAATGTTCAAGGTGTTTGATAAACTGATGTATGGAGTAAAATTAAGAGACATGGGCAATACAAGAGATTTCCTGTATTGCAAAGAGAATTCTATTGAATAACACCAACTTACCATATGAAACAAGACTACGCATTCCCTTCCTACAGGACAAGGAAAATTCAATGTCTCCAAGACCCAGAACTTGGTGAGAAAGAGGAGCAGACAGAGGGGAAGGGAAATGATAGCAATCAACAGTTATTTGAAATATATCAACACCTAGGGTGGAGAAGGATTATTTAGGGTGGTGATTCAAAGGGGGGAGGGGTGGCAGGCCGGTTGCCCGCTCTAGCCCTGAAGGGGTTGGAACAACCCTGCAGAGGGCTGTGGCTGGGGAAAGCAGCAAGCCTGGGCTGATTGGGGAGGCAGCTACAGCTGGGCCAGTCCCCAATCAGGCCACAGCTGGTCCTTATAAAAGGGCTGTGAGCCAGGCACTCAGTCAGTCTCCCTCTAGCTCTGAAGGGAGAGGGACCTGGCTGCTGGGGTACTAGAGTGAAGCAGGGCTAGGGAAAGCTCCAGACTGGCAACTCCCCAGGCCGCAGGGCCTTGTCCTAGTCCCACAGAGGTACTGAGTTGCAGGGAAAGGCAGCAGGTCCAAATCCCCCAGCCAATGATGAGTGGCCATTACAGACTGCAGTCAGCCTCAGTGAAAGGGGGCTAGATGGTACTGGCAGTAGCCACTGAGACAAGGTGGAGAATAGGGGGTGGGGATTCCCTGGGGTGGGGAGACCCAGATAGTGGATTTCTGCTGGGAGCAGGAGCCTGACGGGGAGGGCACTGGGGTCTGGGAGGGACATGGGGGCCAGTGAGGAGAGGGATAGTGACCAGCAGAGGATGCTCCAGCTAGAAATGAGCTCAGTCCCTGGATGACCAGAAGGAGGCACTGCAGGGGTGAGAGGATAGTCAGAGACTTGTTAGAGAGGAAGAACTGTCCGGGGGTTAAGGGTGACAGCCTAGGACTCTGAGCACCCACATTCAGTTATGTTTCAATTAAGACGAGGTATTGTTGGTTGCAGTGCACAGCTACAGCACAAACATCTTCTGACTTATTTTTGTTCATAATTATTCCTTCAGAAAATGGAGATAATGCTACCATTTGACACCGTAAGAACCACAGCTAGAAGATAGCGAAAGCAAGAAAATGGACTTAGAAGGCGTTACATTTTATTAGCTAGCGAAAGTGCTGCCACTTGCCAAGAATAAGATCAAAACACAAAGCACTTATTTGGATGGCCTCATGGATTGAGAGTGCAAAATACTGATTAAAATGGGAGCAGGACTGGGTCCATACATTTAATTTTGAAATCTCATTAAGTAAGGTTAGACTTCTACAGGGATAAGCGGGAGCAGTCTCCTTCTTTACAATGGCTATTTAGCAGAATTACCTGTTCTCTTAAACCTCAATCTGCAAATTGCATTTTCCCAACCAAATAGACAAATGTAGGGAAAAGTCAAATTACGGCTCGGCAGGTAACATTTCACCACGTTTAAGCTTGATGGCGTCCATACACAAGCTAAAAGGATAATAGTTTGAGGTATATTTGTTTGCTTGGGATTTTAAAACACAGGAGCACATTGTAGTATTTAATATGCTGACCATATAGTTCTCTTTGGGACATATTTATTCCTCATTTTAAATTGCTTTAAAACCATATAATTTTATGAGTTAGTACTATATATTTGTATAAAGAAGTTCCATCTCAGTTTGGAAAGAGAATTGCGTGTATTAGCTGAAAGTTAATTTAACTATATCACACAAAGGGAACTTTTTTTCCTTGGGTATTCTTCAAATCACCATTGATAATGAGGTTTAAAGAACTTCCACACTGAAGTAATAGTTTGCAACAGGATTTAAATAGGTAGAAATGTGTATCTCACTTTTCATCTCTTCCGCATAATTCTGGGTCTCCTTCAGAAACTGTTTAGCTGTTTTCAGTTCTTCTTGCAGCTGATGGATTTCTTGAGATTTTTGATCAGACTGGCAGCGAAGAAGGTTTTTTTCCTCCATTTCCTACAACAAAACATTAGTTACAAAACAGTTGATTAAGTCAATAAACTGAGAGTAGTGTGATGTGGAATACTACCCATCTGAGTCCCATGAAGACTCTGGAAACATATACATGAGTTAGGAACACAAACGGCACTCTTGGCAGTCCTCAGAGGGCAGACAATCCTTTTGGGACGTCTCCCAGCTGGCACAGATCACAGCAGTACTTAGGTGGCTCAGGATACGGAACCAGGGAGCTACAACCAGTTCTCTGGTGCCTGCCTATAGCAGATCTTGACACAGGATAGAATTCAGCCCACAAAAACTGAGCGTCAGTGAAGTTAAGTGACTTGCCCAAAGCCACAGAGGGGAGTCAGTATCAGAACACAGGAGAACTTTCCAGTTCTAGCTCCTGTTCTCAGACCACCCATCTCTCAGCGTGGATGAGTCAAATATATGAAGTTGCTCTTGGTAGCAAGGTAGCATTTGAAGTAAAGTATTATTAGTCAGTAATACCTGGGGGCTCGGGATAGTACATTTTCTAAGCATCTTTTTTTCCAAATATTTTAAGAAAAGTTAAAATACCCCATACAACTATGTCCTACCTGGGAACTGAAATAAAAGTTATTTCTAAGAAACTAACTCCTTCCACCCAACTCCTGCATTGCTGGGTAACAGACGGCATGGCACTGGTGGGAATCTACTGGAAGCAAGCCATCATTTCTTCATCTACTTACTACGAGCAGATGGGCACCAGTGCGCAGAAGCCAAATTCAAGAAAAGGGAGGGTCTGGATGGAAAACAAATTAAAACCTTGCCGACACAGCAAGTCTGTATTTTCAGCTATTTAAACAAGTCACCCAAAGAACATAACTAAAACCGTTGATGCTTCCAGTTATTTTCCTTTTGTCTCACAACCTTCTAGTCCAAACTGTCCAACTGCTATACCGTAACAAACACACACACACACACACACACACACACACACACACACACACACACACACACACACTCTATCAATCATTCTAAAAGACACAGGTGTCAAGCGACAACATTTTCAGACAATGCTGATGTATGACAAATGTTTCAAAGCTGTATGAATTCTCAGCTTCCTGTGTTCAAAATATCAACAAAATTCAAGGGGTTTAAATGGCTGAAACTCACAGCCCTCTTGCTGTGACTCAGCACAAGTGGCTCTGATTAAGAAGCATTCAACAAAAAGCTGGAACCAACAACCTAACATAGCTGCACAAAAAAATCCCATGCTCTGATGCAGGACGTTCACAAAACCATTTACAAGAAATGCATTCTCCTACCTTAATCTGGTAAGGCTACATCCCATCATTTGTATTTACAATTTGGCCTCAATCGCATAGGCCATCATTAACTCTTGCTTGAATCATCGCAATCCAATGTATTTAGACTTGAATGCTTCTGCCCTGCAAAATCTGCAAGAGTTACAGAACACAGCAGCACACCTCCTCAGTAATACAGGTTCACTTGAGTACATCAGTCCTATGTTTCACTCACTCCGCTCATTCCCCAACAGAACACTGAATCAAATCTCGGTCTTTATTTTCAAAGCTGTAAAGGAAATGGGCCCAATATACCATCTTACTCTCTCAGACTTCAGTAGCTGTGTTCCTCAGGAACAACTGTCTACACATCAGAAGTAAAACTAGCAGATGCAGCAGACAGGGCTTTTTCAGGAGCTGGCCCAATACTATGAAATTCACTCCTGCAAAAACTTAGAATGACAACTAACATCACCATTTTTCGTATTTACACTCCCCGCGCCCGCTCCCGCCCTCCACACTTTGCCCTCTGGGACAGTGGTTTTCAACCTCTTTTCCATTTGCAGACCCTAGAAAATTTCAAATGAAGGTGCAGACCTCTTTGGAAATCTTAGATATAGTCTGTGGACCCCCACAGGCCACGGCTTGAAAACCACTGTTCCGTTGTAACGACAACCTTTCGAGAACCCCTTAGACAGTCTGCAAACTCCCAGAGGTCTGTGCACCACAGGTTGAAAAGTGCTCTGGGGGATATGGGAGAAATAGAAACCTCAAATAACAGATGCTAGTCACTTAATTATTCTTAACTCTGGAAAGCTTTCAGATACAACAGCAATTGGCACATTAGAAGAACTTAAAAAAACCTAGTCACTGATGTTGCTTCTACGACTATTTTGAGTTCTCTTCCCTTTCATTTTCCTTCTAATGCCAAATTAAAGGAAAAATCTTTTAATCTACAATCAAGGTTTTTTAAAAATCAAAAGTTACAGCCAGATGCTTTTTGTGTAAATTGGAATAACTTTACTGATTTCAATGGAGCTATGCTGATATATGCCAGAGCAGGATCTGGCTTCATAGTTAGAATTTTGTTGATAATGCTAGTCTATAGTCCTTGAAAAAGTTAAAATGTATAAATCATTTGGGGGATTTTCTCTTGCTTTAAATTGATTGTGTGACCAAAAAAGTACCCACTCCTCCATGAAATCTTAGAATTAGGCAAAACACACTTATACTTAGGAAGCAGCTACTGATTCTAGAAGTTCCAAATGAACTCAGATATTTAATATAGTCTATTTTTTAGGACTAAACAAAGAGTCTCTTGAACCATACTACATAATTAGATTAAACAAATAATTCCATATGAACTGTAACCCTATCTGTAGTATGCTGGTGCAAAATCATTTTTTAAACTCTGACCATACAACCAATTTTTGGCCTGGGGTCAGTACACATGGAATTAATTGAAAAAACTGCAAGATCGGGGCCTTATCTTGTATCACAGCTATAGGTCTTGTGACAGGGTCGGGCCAGAGGGCTACAGGAGAGTGATCCTATTGGGATGCAGGAAGTGGGGAGCCCACTGCTAAAAGATCCCCCCAGCCTTAAGGGGGGGATCAACAAGACCTGGAAACCAAGTGGTTTCAGGGGACAACTAATGAAATAACAGGGACAGACATGCTGTCAAAGGCTCAAACGAAGGGAACCAGATGGGGACACCGAGCAGAGAACCCCGGACAGCGCCCACTGCTCCTCGAAGGCATGAAGGGAGTCAGTGGACGCCTCCCAGAGGATTTCTGCCCGGTTGCATGAATGGATGGAGGACCGGAAAGAGGCCCCACAGTTACAGGAGACTCCATCGGCCAACCTCCTCTCCCTGGTTTTATAGATGGCCATTTTAGCCAGGGCCAGGAGGAGGTTGACCAGGAGGTCCCGTGACTTTGTGAGGCCACCGATAGGCAGTGCATAAATAAGGAAATGAGGGGGAAAGTGCAGCCAGAAATGCAACAGGATATCTGTGAGGAGACAGAATAGAGGCTGCAGCTTGGCGTACACCAGGTAAACGTGCACCAGAGTCTCCCTCACGCAGCAGAAAGGGCAGGTGTCCAGGATGGGGGTGAACTGCACCAATTACACGCTCGTGCTCAGACCCTTGTGAAGAAGCGACCAACTGACATCCCCGGCGGGCCTTGGGAGCAGGGTGGAGTATAGGCTGGCCCACCGGGCTCCTCACCCTCTAGAGGTGGCAGGAGGTCCCTCCACTTTGTGTCAGGTGGGGACAAAGGTGAGGAAGTGCAGAGTGTGGAGCACGAGCGCGTATAGATGTTTCCTTGGCGTGGTCTGAAATGAACCGGCTTTAAGTCGTGCAGATGGCTTATGATGAAGGGGCACGGAGGCGGTTGGGTCCATGGGGCAGGGGCCGCTACAGGAGAATGAGAGAAGGCAAATATATTAGCCCCCGATTAAGCAGGTCCCTTTTCCCTGGGTAAGATAACAGGGGCAGTTCCAGAAAAATCAGGAATTTGCTGGAACCAATGAAGGCAGGCAGGCTAATTAGGACACCTGGTTTAAAAAGGACCTCACTTCAGTCAGTGAAGGGTGCGCAGTGCTGAGAGAGAGAGGGCCTGCGGCTGGAGAACTGAGGAGTACAAACGCTATCTGGCATCACGAGGAAGGTCCTGTAGTGAGGATAAAGAAGATGTTGGGAGGAGGCTATGGGGAAGTAGCCCAGGGAGTTGTAGCTGTCACACAGGTGTTACACGGAACACTGTAGACAGCTGCGATCCACAGGGCCCTGGGCTGAAACCCAGAGTAGAGGGAGGGCCTGGGTTCCCCTCATTCCCCTCCCTCCTACTGGATATAAGAGGAGTTGACTTGGACTGTGGGTCCCACCAGAGGCGAAGATCCCTGGCCTGTCTCCCTGGCCCACTAGGTGGGTCAGCAGAGACTGTGGGGATTGTTCTCCTTCCTTTTCCCCATGCTGGCAAGTGATGTGGTTAGCTGAGTGAATGGCAGGTTTGAGCCATAAAACTGGCCAAACTGAGGGCTGCCCTGAATATCTGAGGTGAGCAAATCCGCCAATAAGTGCAGGACCCACCAAGGCAGAGGAGGAACTTTGTCACAGTCTTTTAAGATGCTCCAAAAAAGGACAGCCAGAATAAGACAGTATCGAAACACAACTTCTGGTGGAAATACACTATTCTCCAACATAGAGCTTGCAGAGTTCCCCTGGGAGTCGGTAAGGCATAAATGGCACCAGTTCTTACTGATTTCCAGTTTAAATTATTCATTATTCCAGTTCCTTTGACTGGTTTGCTAGTAAAGCCTGTTCTGCTCTGCACAGCTTCTGTGTTAAGCTCACTGGAGTCCTTTTCCAAACAGTGTTTCACTGCTATTGCCTATGAGGAAAACACATCACATTTTATTTGTAGTTATATTGAATCTATTTTAAAAAATTAAAAATTCCTGATGTCCCTTTCAATGATGAGCTCCAGAGATACCTTAGAAAACAAAGCCAAAAGAATAAGCTACGTTCTGCTTCCTCCTACAGAAAGAGAAGTTTGGAGTAACTGTTGACTTCTGTGTTGTATAACTAAGAGCAGAATTTGGCCCTAAACCTTGAAACTCAGCATAATGGCTTTAAAAAAGTGCAATTAAAAAAAGCCCAAATATCTGAAAAATCCATCCTCCTTTCACTGTCCAGTCCTGGGTTCTAGATAATGTATCATACCAAAAACAGTACAGGTTAAGGTAACATAAATCTTTAACTCAAGACTGGGCAAGGTTATGAACAATATTTTCAGGCACATTTTCAAGTATATAGTTGTAATGTATAAATATATTCATAATTTAAGCCATAGTCATAGTACAGTCTGGTAATCATTGGGAATCCTAACCAGTGCTTTCTTTTAAGCTCAATCATAAGGGCAGCAGATTTAACACTTGCTCTCCATTTTTTTTAACATAACATATTTTGTCAAAGCGAGCACCTATTGGGCTTAGAAGATGCTTCCCCATTCCCACTCAGTCCTCAGCTGCTCATTTGAGAGGTAACATTTAGGTGTTGGACTGATGATCAGCTATCACCAAATATGCCATTGAACAGCCAACAAACAGAAAGGATCAATACCAAACTAGACTCAATTCGGTACAATCCAAATACCAAGAGATTGACAAATTACTCTACCTTTTCCACTTACTATATACTCAAGGAATAGGTTACATGTTGTGAAAAACCAGTATTTGTACATCTTAATTCCCCATATTTATGGACCAACAAAGACACTCAGCTTGCACCTCTGTCTCCATAACCACATTCTTCAGGGGAAGGGAAATTAGTGTCGTGCTATCCTCTATCTTAAATTTATCACCTGACTTTATATCGCAAGGATAGGCAACTTATGGCATGCGTGCCACAGACGGCACACGAGCTGATTTTCAGTGGCACTCACACTGCCTGGGTCCTGGCCACTGGTCCAGAGGCCTCTGCATTTTAATTTAATTTTAAATGAAGCTTCTTAAACATTTTAAAAACCTTTTTTACTTTACATACACCAATAGTTTAGTTATATATTATAGACTTATAGAAAGAGACCTTCTAAAAACGTTAAATTGTATTACTGGCACGCAAAACCTTAAATTAGAGTGAATAAATGAAGACTCGGCACACCACTTCTGAAAGGTTGCCGACCCTGTTATGTCGCTATCTAAACCAGGAAGTTAACAAGATCATAACTGTACCACCACCAAATTCTAACTGGTTTTCAACCTTTTTAACCTGTTTTATATCAGTCATAATAGCTCCATAGTACTCCAAATTAAAAAGGAAGTAAAAAATGAGAATGAAATAACCTAGTTCCATTCTAGAAAGGAGTAGGCTTTTCTGGATAAAAACCTATAGATGTCCAAGTTTGAGTATGAATCGAGTGTTTCAAGAGTAAACCTGGAAAGAAGAGTATGTGTAGAGAAAATACTAACCACCTCTGTAGAAAAGGTTTGATTAATGTGCTCACACAGCTAGGATGACACATAGCTATGCCGGACAGCTATCGTGGACAAATTTAGAACCTCTGTATGAAGTCAGTGTAGACCATGTCTATCATAAATAAAAAAGCAGTTTTCTATTAGAGAGTGTGGATAGAAAAGAAGCCGTGCTCATAACCGAACACGGCTAACGGGAAGGTTGGTAGGGCATTACCCCAGATTGCCTTTGGGCCCATCTGCTACCTCAGTTTACCTTTAATCTTGCATCAAACCAGATATCACATGTGGTGATTTTACAGTAGTGCTCTCTTCCAGGTTGGTTTATTATCATAACACAAGACTCAAACATACCCTTAACCAGCCTCAATTATTCTTTTCCGCATATAATGCCTCAAGTTTTTCCAGGTCTTGATCAGAGCAGGCCCATCCTTGTAGTCCCACCCTCTCCTAGCTGGGACTTCTGCATCCTGCAAGTCCATCAATGGAGGCTTATCCCTGCACAGTTTCCAGTTCCTTGTAATTCTCTTTCCCCAAAGGCTTCTGCCTTGGAGTTCTGGAAAATTGTCACCTGTCCTCTTCACAGGCCCTCTGCCTGGGCTCTAACGAGAGAGTCTCTCTCTGAACTTGTGGGGCAGGGGGGAGGGGTCTCTCTCTCTTGAATGACCACAGGCTGCCCTTTTACCTGCCAGCAGGCCCGGTTTAGATGCATGCTTCTGTCACATGACCCTTGTATTTATTCCCATCATACAGGGAGATGGGCTAAACCTGACAAAGGTGCAGCTGTGCCCCAGTCTTTTAATGGACCAGCTCACCCTGTGACAGGAACATACTGCAGCTTGCTCTGACCTGTGATATTTTTAGTTGCACTTAAATATTAGTCATGTATAGATCTTCAAGCACAATAAAGAGGACAGTTAAATTTTACATAAAATAAAAACTCAGCATCACCACTTCCATTTGAATAGTTCAGATATTAAAAATCCTACTTTGTTGAGTTCTGCTCGTAGAGCATCGTTGGCTTGCTGCAAGTCCTGGTTTATCTGGTCGCACGGCAGATCCCCTGTCAGTAAGTCATGTAGCTGATGAAACACTTCTTAGAAATGTAGAAGACTGGGGGGAGGGTAGGAGAGAAACACTATATTTACATGTTTCTTGTCAAGTTACTATAACTATTAACACTGGAAAACGTGGGGGAGGGACTGTAAATTGCCTCTTTAAAAAGTTACTAATTACACTAAAGCGCTCTCTGACAGAAGCAAAAAGAGTTTAAAACCCATTTTTAAGTAAAGCATAAATTCTGTTATGGCCACTAATGGCCATGACTCACTTTGGCCAATCAGAGTAGCCTACTTCATCTGCTACACCAAGACAGGTGGATCAAAAAATACTAGCAAATAATGGAATGAAGCTTATATATCGATTCAAAAGTAGATCTCCATAACAACATTGAGCATTACAACTAAGCAACCAGACTAATCCCCAATAATCATGATCCTTTGGGGTGCGGGGAATTCCCTTCTTTGCTATGATTACATGTTTAGCTTATTGCTGTCAAAATGTTTTTCATGAGGAAAATGCCTTAGTTATTTTCAATTTGACTTAACACATGACTGGGCAGCAACAGAAGTTTGGTAGAGGGGCATTGACTCCTCCCGCCTCAGGTCTGGGGGAGCAGAACTTCACTAATGCACACCTCCTAAGATCCTTAGGAATCTAGCCCATCTCCTGCAACCATTAGGAGATGCAAAGTAGATATCCATCTGGGTATAATTCGTTTTTGAGGCTTCTTCCAGGCCCCACGGTCCTTATGGTTGGGGCTCTACATGAATTTGAGAGGGGATTTATATGAGGGAATAGGGCTATGAGGGGCACAGGACTTTTAGTCGGGGGTGTTGGGGTTGGTAAGGAAAAGAGAGGGCTGAGTGGGGGAGCAGAAAGCAGAGGAAGATAGGGAGGGAAAGCACTAGTGGCGTCTCCTGGCAACAAACCTCTCTGCCAAACTTCTCTTGGCAGCAGCTGCAGGACTCCCCTCTAACAAATCATAGCAGGTTTGTCAGCTGGAGAAGATAGTGAAGTGCTAGTGCTTCCCCTCAGCTTTCTCCTAAGCACCCTCCTATCCTCCAGCAAGACACCTGCTCCATCCCATGTCCTCAAGCTCCCCCACAGCCTGTTCCCACTCTCATTGCCAGCCAGAGACCCATCCTATGAAGTCCCCACCCTCTTGGATCCCAGTGATCCATTTCCCCAAATCTTTATGTCTCCCCACCCCCTTATTATACCCAGCCTCTCTGCCCTCAGACCCTTTCCAAAGGCCCACTCCTACCCTGGCTTGGCCTGCCAGGAGCAGAAGAATGCAGGCGGGGAGGGTCAAACTCAGGAAGAAGTGAGCAAATTATTAGCAAAATGTTCAAACTTTTTTCTGATTTTATTTTTTGTCATCGAACTATAAATTAGAGGTGAACACATTGGTAGCCTGCCTGCCCAGCCTACCTTGAAGAAATACGGATTCACTTCCTCTTACCAAGTTATAACCACCAGACTACTATTATCACCAGCTAGGGAACATGGCTTTAGTCAACTTAATTCGTGGTAGGCCAGTAAATTGTTTCACTAACAAATACAGATCCATTCAAGGAACTGAGAGGGCGTGGGACCAGCAGGGCCCCATGTACCGGCGCATAAGCACAGGGCTCAGAGGTTGCCAAAGCTGGCCCTGGGGTACCATTACGGCGAAAAATTCTGACAGCGTGCATGTGGGCGCACACATCAAATATGGAATCGTCAGCGTTTTTTCTTCTACATGGACAAATACTCAATGAACAACTTGTTCGCTCTGGTAATAGCAGTCTGGAGGCAACTTTAAACTTGTGAAAAATGGGTCTTGTCTTACCTTTTCCTTTTCTTTTATTTTCTGTTCTAAGGACCGACGATTATTTTCGACAAATTGTCTCTGATGACTCAGTAGGTCGTCCATTTTTTGCTCCAACATTTCACGCTATACAAAGTTTAATCATAAATCACAGTGATGCAAGGGTAATATTTATTATTTGTACTACAATAGCAATCCCGCCCCCGCAATCAGGATTGAAATCCCACTTTAGTAGGCAGTGTTTAAAAAAAAACAACAACAAAAAACGACATACATACGAGGAAGTCATGGTCTCTGCCCCAAAACTCCTTACAGTGTTCCATGACTTAGTGAACACTCACACAGGTATCCCATACCAAACTGAGAACAGATTACACTTGGCTAGAAGACAAGTGTGTGCTAAAGTTTTAATAAGTTTTTAGGCACAGGAGATAAATTCAATGCAACTTTAAATTTACAGAGAATCGGCACATTGATTGATCAGAAAAAAATTACTGAACTATTTTGAACATATTTACTAATATAATCTGCAATTCAATCGGATTTCAAACTCATGTAAAGAAGCTAGACTATAATAAGAAAAGCTCTCAACAGTCACAGCTAGAGGTTATGGTGACAGCTATGCCAGTAACTCAGGTAATTTACAAGTAGCATCACTGTGACATCAGAAGCAGCAACCAATCAATCTTTCCTCTGCACTTTGCTATCAGTCAGTGAAGTGGAGAGGGCCTATTCACAGGTCAAAAGTTCTCATCGTTAACTTACTTGAACATCTGTATACAAACATGGTAATAACCCTGGATTGACTCATTGTCCCTGGCCTCAACCTACTCGCAGCCAAGACCTTCTCTCAATGGGGTCCTCACAGAGGTAGCAAAGAACAGCCATTACCGTACCTCTGCAGAGGCAAATTCTTAACCTCCATTCATATGATGGTATAATCTTCAGCATCCCGTATATAGCATCCGGCAGCGCGCCCCCTGCGGCATGCCGCCCTGCTTGGGGCGGCCGGATTACTAGAGCTGCCCCTGCCTTTAATTAGGGGGTTAGAGTAGAATATATATGCATAAAGACACAGATGAGGTAGCTTCCTCTACTGAGTCTGCGCAAAGATACAGAACAGAGGATTAAAAAATAGATGATTGACATAATAGTGGAGAAGAGACAGAGGAAAAATAGCCAAGCATAGCAGAGATTTGAGAAGAGTCACCCTGTCCCCAAGAAAGATAACTTGAGCACTTTCTTGTCTTGCCTTATCTTTTTTTGCATGTTTATGTAATTCATACGTGATAGTAGCATTGTCTAAAAACATATATAATAAAGGCTAAAATAAATTGTTTAAGCCTAAATTGAAGTGGATTTGGTTTTCACCCAACAGGTTGACGTTTGCATTTAAAGTGGAACTAAAAATCCCGGTTTCACAGTATAATAAATGAATCTACTTTCCAAGTTCAGCAGAGTTACACTTTAGATTACATTATTTTTTGCATAAAATAGTTTCTTACTTTGCCAGAGACATTTTTTTAAAAATCACAATATTAATAAAATTCACTGCTTGTTCTCTCACCTTATTCTTGGCTTTGATTATTTCAATGACAGAAGACCCCAAACTCTTCATGTATTCCCTAGTTACTAAAAGCTCTCAACAGTCTCAACAGAGGTGATGGTGACAGAGCTATACCAGTAACTCAGGTGATTTACAAGTAGCATCATTGTGACATCAGAAGAACCAACCAATCAAACTTTCCTGTGCAATTTGCTCAGTAACTCAGGTGATTCATAAGTAGCATCATTGTGACATCAGAAGTAGCAACCAATCAATCTTTCCTCTGCACTTTGCTATCAGTCAGTGAAGTGGAGAGGGCCTATTCACAGGTCAAAAGTTCTCATTGTTAACTTACTTGAACATCTGTATACAAACATGGTAATAACCCTGGATTGACTCATTGTCCCTGGCCTCAACCTACTCCCAGCCAAGACCTTCTCTCAATGGGGTCCTTACAGAGGCAGCAAAGAACAGCCATTACTGAATTCTTTCCTGTCATGGAAGGGATCCAGAGGTACCACCAGAATTTAGAGGGTCCAAAGGATAGAGAAAAATCTGTCCTGGATCATGCAGGTCTGTGACTCTAAGTGGACAGCACTGTTCTCTTTTCTTGTTTATGTACCAGCCTCACAGACTGCAATACAGTTCTACTAATAGGCTTTATTAACTTCTGCCTGTGCTGGTGCTGCATAAGCAAAAGTATGAGATGTTTTAGCTCATATAAAGCTATTTAAATCTTTTAAGGGCATAGGGAAATGGTGGACTTAAATATACAGTAGAACCTCAGAGTTACCAACTCGAATGGACGTTGTTCGTAACTCTGAACAAAACATGATGGTTGTTCTTTCAGAAGTTTACAACTGAACATTGTCTTAACATAGCTTTCCAACTTAACTATGCAGAAGAAAAAATGCTGCTTTCCCTTCATTTTTTAGTAATTTAACACAGTACAGTGCTGTATTTGCCTTTTTTAGCCGGGGGTGGGGTGGGGTAGAAGGGATGTGTCTCTGCTGCTGCCTAATTATGTTCTTCCGGTTCCAAACGAGATTTGTGTGGTTGACTGATCAGTTTGTATCTCTGGTGTTTGTAACTCTAAAGCTCAACTGTAAATTATGGAGCCACCATTAGCAAGCACATACATAGTTAAGCTTTGTTGGAGAACTGTGTAATGAATTGTGTTAGTGAAATGTGTACTAAGTAATGTTAGAGAAATTATTATATACAATTCTGGAAGAAAATAGGAATGTTTGCTTTTTGTATGTAGTTCTGCTGCTTGAGATTGTCAGATTTTGCTGAAACAGTCTGTAAATCAGAAAATTGGTTTTTGTGTCTCATCTATAAAGTTCTTGACCAAGCAGATAGCAGGGTAGAGAAGAGAGCTGTTAGCTTTCAGTAAGTCAGGTACAATCCCTCATCCCCCCACCCATCCATTCAATCAGCTAACAAGTTTTTTTTTAATCACAATATTAATAAAATTCACTGCTTGTTCTCTCACCTTATTCTTGGCTTTGATTATTTCAATGACAGAAGACCCCAAACTCTTCATGTATTCCCTAGTTACTAAAAAGCTCTCAACAGTCTCAACAGAGGTGATGGTGACAGAGCTATACCAGTAACTCAGGTGATTTACAAATAGCATCATTGTGACATCAGAAGAACCAACCAATCAAACTTTCCTGTGCAATTTGCTCAGTAACTCAGGTGATTCATAAGTAGCATCATTGTGACATCAGAAGTAGCAACCAATCAATCTTTCCTCTGCACTTTGCTATCAGTCAGTGAAGTGGAGAGGGCCTATTCACAGGTCAAAAGTTCTCATTGTTAACTTACTTGAACATCTGTATACAAACATGGTAATAACCCTGGATTGACTCATTGTCCCTGGCCTCAACCTACTCCCAGCCAAGACCTTCTCTCAATGGGGTCCTTACAGAGGCAGCAAAGAACAGCCATTACCGCATTCTCTGCAGAGGCAAATTCCTTAACCCCCATTCATATTGTTGGTGTCACTAGGCCTAAGTAAACCAAAGTTGTGACTACAGGCCTGAGTGAACCAGAGGTCTTCCATGCTGTGAACTTTAACCAGCCTAAGATGCTAACAGACAGCAAGCAAAATGTGTAACTGTCAGCTGTTTCAGCTTGCAGATGCAGGAGTTTGAAGGGGAGGAGGGGGAGAGGGGGGAGAAAAATCTGTATGCGTTTGTGCTGTGAAGGCCAGAGATAAACATGCGGATGAGAACTTTTCTAACACGCTGAAATGTAATGCCTAATGTAACTGCTGTTGGGAAGGGAGGGGTGAGGGAAAAACCGAACAAAAGGCTTACACAAACAAGGGGGGTATAAATGCTGGGATCCCGCCTGCGCAGGTGGGCAGGATTTGAGAATGGTTTCTCCCTGGCACCTTATTTGGGCTCAAATAAACCTGGTTTTTGCTTCTCCACCCTGGTGTGATAATTAGTGCTACGCACCAACGAACCTGCTGTTGTTCGCCGGCCTTTGAGCCGGCAACAATATGATGGTATAATCTTCAGGGATGTAGGAAGCAGCAGAATTTTCTAACAAGCAGCAGCATTTTCTGTAGGCAGCAGAATCTGCATGCATAGATAAAATGCAAAGAGTGACAACCAAGAGTAGGTGACAACCATCACTTACAGAAGACATATGTGGTGGTGCCTTTCCCACAGCAACATAACTTCTTTAATCTAAGTGTGTATGGAGGGGCAGAAAGGGGATGGGAAAAGAGTTAAGCTAAAGAGAAATATGAAGAATCGTGGAATCCATGACTTGCATGAGTTATAATGTTCTACCCAATACACACGGAAACTGTGGAGCTGCAGCAATTGGCAGAGGCCAAAACATTCAGCTGGACTAACTTCCCCATGTTCTCAGGCATTCCTGCACCCCTCAGAGTTTCTCCACTAATCTCAACTCAGAGTGCCTGCAAAGTTCAGTAGCTCCACCAGAACCTCCAGTTCTCCTGGTAACCACAGAACCTGAGGGACCCCTATCATACTTCTAAGTATTACAATGTTCCCCGTTTCTTAGCTCCCCCATTGTTCTCTGCATAACACCGGGAGCTCTCTGCCAGTTTCCCCGTTCTAGCTCCCCATTGTTTCTCTCATAAACACCCGGAGCTTCTCTGCTTTTCTTTGCATGGGAAAGATTTCAAAATGTCTTAAAGAAATTATCAAGAAAATCCCCAGGCAGAAACCAAACAAAACAAATCATTAAACTCTGTGAGTAAAGTTGAGAAACACTGGTCTCCCCCATGAAATCTGTATAGAATAGGATAAAAGTACACAAAAGACCAGATTTCATGGTCCGTTTGGACAGAAGCCGTGGCCCCGTGCCTGCTGGGGATAGAGAACTCCAGGGCTGTGGGCGCCGGTGCTCTCTGTCCCCGGTAGGCACGGGGCCGCGGCTTCTCTCCCCTGCTCAGGCACTAGGCACTAGGGGCACTAAGCACTAGGCAGAGCACATCAATGAACCGCATTGGGGACCACTGACTTAAACTGACCAGCTTGAAACCCCGCTATACTGCGACCCTGCATTTATCGCCATGGAATTTTTTGGACCCCAAACATCGCGTTATAATGGGGTTTCACTGTACTTACAGTATTAGTACTTTAAAGCAGCCTACACATTCTAATTAGACACTTGATAAGATGCAAATTAGAAAAAAACTATTTAAAAACTGCTTATCAGGTTAAATATGTAGCAATATAAAAACATTTTAAAAATCTATTATCAAATTGGAAAAATTGAAAGGCCTTTAAAAGTCTGGTTGGCACAATTTATATTTATTTTTTGAACTTGGATAGTGGCTGTAGATCAGTTTCACTTTGTTTTTTACTAGCTTCATTTTCTGATTCTTATGCATTGGCACAACACTGCAGTGTTTAGGCCACAAATTTTGCAGAGGTTCTTTGTCAGGGGTTCTCAAACTGGGGGTTGCAACCCCTTAGGGGGTCGTGAGGCTATGATGTGGGGGAGTCTCAAGCTGTCAGCCTTCACCGCAAACCCTGCTTTGCCTCCAGCATTTATAATGGTGTTAAATATATTTTAAAGTGTTTTTAATTTATATGGGGGTGGGGGACTTGCTATGTGAAAGGGGTCACCAGTACCAAAGCTTGAGAATCACTGCTCTTTGTTTATAAGAACTACCTCCACTGGAATTTTCTAAAACATTATTAAAACATTTCTATTTGGTCTTAAGTTTTGAAAAAGCTGCTTCTGAAGAAAAGCTATTAGAAACCTATATTTGGGGCCAAATTTAACCCAATAGTGTTCATTTAACTTATTCAATGCATGTCTCCCTTTTTGGAAGGGGCCTTTTGTAAATATCATATAGGGTCTTTTTTTTTCACATCACTAAAACCACTTATCTAAAAATCAAAACTGTTTTTTTCATGATACACGTGTGTGTGTTTGGGGAGGCTCAGAATCTATAGTTTCTTTTCCACAGACTTCAATGGAATTTTGCACATGAAGAACAGTAGTCATCAATTTCAGATTATTAGCATGTGAAATGAATGATCTGATCATTCTTTTATGAGGACCTATTCCACTGGTACTCTATCTGCGAACAAACAGATGGCAGCCAATGGCAGTTGAGAATTTTCCTTTTTTCGGTCACTGACCCTTCTCCCTGCCCCATCCCCTTCCTCCCCCCCCAACACCCCCCAAAAAAACCCAGACAAACTAACAAACAAACAAACCAACCAACCAACCAACCAACCAACCCTTCAGGCTTCCAAAGCTGAAACTTCATCTTAGGTTTGCAATTAACTTTACAATGTGACCGTGCACATAAACGAAGCCTTGAAATGAAAACTCTTCTTTAAAACTAACAGTAAGCAAAGGGTGAGTGTTTGAATTGAGATAACTGACCTGCAGAACAGCATTACCATTTAAAAATGATCTTTTCAAAGACCACTTGCCAATGATTTTGGCTTAATTGGATTAAAGCAGAAATCTAAGAAAGGAGACCCATCCATTCACTGAAAAAATGGAGGATACAGACACTGTCCCAAACACTTCCAACAAGGTAACAAAATTTACTGACAGAAAATCTGAAGACCAAAGACAGAATGGCAGAGCAGAAGACATGAAATGGCCTGTCACCTGTCACCTTATCTGCTGAAGATAAGGTTCTTCCTATAGTGTTTATTAAATGTTTACAAAGACTTCCAAGTGGGTATCCTGCACAGCTGCACTGACACTAGGGCTACACTACAGCTTAAGTCGACATAAGGTTTGTTGCTCAGTTGTGTGAAATTAGTCACCCACCTGAGCGACATAACTTACACAGAGTTAAGCGTCGGTGTGGACAGCACTGTGTCGACAGGAGACATAGCTGCCACCGCTTGCGGGGCCCGGATGAATTAAGCCAACGGGAGACCTCTAGACCTCTATCCCATCGGCTTAGAGTGGCTACACTAGAGAGCTTAAGCTCAGAAGACTTCTCAGTTGAAGAAGCTCCAGATGCTCATTCTACTATGGTTCTAGTTTAAGCAGGCAAGGATCTCCTGAAAATGACTTCTTGATAGAACAGATTACTCTACAGAACCTGCCAAAGAATTAAATTCAAAACACAATAAAACAAGTCAGTTTCTGAGCTCAGTTAATTTTTTCATACTGGAAAAACTTTATAAACCAAGAAAATAATTAATAAACATGTATATAGGGTTTTTTACCCAGAGATCTCCAAAAGTCTTACACGTTGAGTAGGTATTTTACTCCCCTTTTATATATAAAACAGTCTTCAATGAAGTCCTTAAACACAGAGGGTTTTAATTCTCTTTAAAAAAAATAAGATGTTCTTATTTACAAAGTAGATTTAAAGTCATAACTACACTTGCAAGATACCTTGGTTCTGTGTTTTTAACTGCTCGATGACGGAAGAATTACCACCATTTTCAGGGAACTTGTTGTTGAAATCTGTCTTCTTTGATCTTAAGCCACTGTGACTAGGAATTGCCTCCTATCCCCATGGAAAATGGGATGAAGTAAAATCCTCTCTTTAAAGGGTTTCTTGACTGCTGGATGAAGGACAGCTGTGTGTCTTTTCTTGTTGCCACGAGAACACTGATGAAGAAGCCTGATGCCGAGCAATCTTTCTGTGACTCTTAGTACTTTGAGGATGAGAATGATTTATTTTCTATTTAAAAAGAGTGGGGGAAAGCATATCTACCTTTACATAGCTGACAATTCATAAGAGAATTAATTCACTTCTGTATGATGGAAATAAGATAGGCAATTGGTCAAGCTGTCAGTTGCAATTTTGGATAACAGAGTCCGCGACACAGATCGTCCATCAGCACAAAGTACTATATGATTTACACCAGTCTGCTTTTATACCCCCAGCAGTCAACTGACTGGAATACTTTGCTGATTAACATCACAGGCAGCTGAAGAGGGTTGGGGGAGTACTATCTGCAGTTCAGATATATCTAAGCTGGCCAGCATCTCAATGGCAAGAAGTTTGACCTGTGGTTCCTTATATTTAGTATATCAAGTTTTTTGTTTTGTATTTTAAGAGAGGCATCCTATCAGTTAACATTGAGGTACCTTCCTGCACATTCCTCACGATCAGATCGGTTTTGTCAAGCTAGCTGTTGACAGGCATAATATTCATTTTTGTATTTCGCTCTAGACTTACTGTGCATTAGAACGGATCCTCATTTGTGTTCTGTGGACAAATATAGCTACATTTTAGACTGTGGGCTCTAGTCATCTCCAAATGTGTGGTGATCCCATTAGCAAGAATTCTACATGTAAATCATTCCACACACAAGAGAGAGACACTCATTTATTTGCACTTACTTTTACAAAATCCCTGGACTCAAAAAAACATGCTTTGGCTCTAATATCAGATATTTTTCTTTCCCTAAACCTCTGACTGCCAGAAGCCGGGACTGGATGACAGGGGAGGATCACTCAATAAATTGCCCTGTTCTGTTCATTCCTCTGAAGCATCTGCCACCATCCAGAAGCCAGGATAATGGGCTAGATGGACCATTGGCCCTACTGGATCAGACCATTCTGTTCTAAAAAAACAACAAAGCTGCTATTGGTACTGACAGAACTTGGTTTTCAAATATGTCTAACATTTGAATGGGGTTTTGACTAAAGCACTAAGGGCCCCAATACTGCTCCCCAAAATTCACAAGAATGTAATCCCTGACATCAGTAGTGGAGCAGCTTCCCCCCTCCAGTAAAGCAGGGCTTCAAAACAGCCAAGCGAAGCTGATTGAGGAAGCAGCCACAGCTGTGGCCAACCCAATCAGGGCCCAGCTGGCCCTGATAAGAGGCCTGTGAGCCAGCACCTGAAGGACTCTCTCTTCAGCCCTGGAGGGAGAGGGGTGAGCTGTCTGCAAGCAAGGTACCTGAAGCAGAGCAGAGCTGGGGGAAAGGGCAAGGGGAGCTCTAGCCTTGCAACTCCCCAGGCTGCGGGTCTTGATGGAGGTCTATGGAGGTACTGGTGCTGCAGAGGGCAGCCCAGGAATAGGCAGAGGCAGCTGGTCCTAACCCCTGGCCAATGATGAGTGGCCATTACAGACCGCGGTCTGCCCCAGTGAGTGGGGGCAAGAGGATGACTGGCAGTAGCCACTGAGGCAAGGTGGTTTTAGAGGGTTGGGAGCTCCCCTGGGAGGGGAGACCCAGAGAGAGTGGGGGTATTGCTGGGGCAGAACCCTGAGGAAAAGGGCACCGGGGTCTGGGAGGGACATGGGGCCTGAGGCTGGCGAGACATCCGCCGGCAGAGAGCGCTCCAAAGGCTGGAAAGAGACGAACAGCAGGAGGTGCCACAGCGGTGAGTCTTCGCCGCTACAGAGCGCTATCAGTCTTTAAAAGTGCTACAAAGGAAGCACCTACTGAAAAACAGTAATGGGAATATTCCTGGATATTTACACTGAGTTTATCGTGTAAATCAACTTCTAAATTTACTAGAAAGTGATTGTACACGATTTCATTAATTTTGTTTGTAGGTTTTCAGTACACGTTTCCTAAAAAAAGGATGTAAGCATGTTGAAGTAGTATAAATATTCTTAAGGTGGTAAAACAACTGTGCCCAAGTTGAGTAGGTTAGGTTTTTTGTTTGTTTTGCTTTTAAAACAGAAAACATAAGAGATCATTTTCAGATTTTAAATGCAAAAACATATACATTCCATATAAATTCTATACATCGTTATAAATAATTATTGAGAAATTCTCAGTCGTGTGATTATTTAAAAGAAAACAAAATGTTTAAAAGTCCTTTTGTGTATTCTAATTAGTACTAACTTTTCAAAAATGCTGTCAGGAAATTAACCATACCCCCTGCTTACTCTTCTTAAATCTACACTTTAATCTCAATGGTATGAACAATGAGCACATTTAATGTTACCACTTTCCCTGAAAAATCATATGGCTAATTTTGAAGAACTGCACCTTTCTCCATGTCACACATTAAATGAGATTCTAATGCTGAGATACTCTAGCCCCATACTTTAATCTGGATATTTCTCAGCTTTTTTCTTTCTTCAACTTCTTTATTGTATTGTTCTTGGAGTTCTTCAAACTTAAAACCTACAAATTGACAGTGAATATTTGCTAATAATCTGCCTCATTTCATACATAATCTTTCCTTTCCATTTCTTATGCCTAATATTAGACAAGGGTGATAAAAGCAACAGCCCTCATTAATCTCTAGTGATATATTAAGACAACAACTCAACGGGAGTTCTTCTAAAACCGAACTGCTCAGAGACTGAAAACTGAGATCTGGAACTCAGTGCCACAATGAAATTGCAACCACTAGACTGAGGGACCAATACCAGGGGTACAAATGTATATTGTAATATCTCCTGAATGAAGAATTTTTTCCGCTCCCCGGGCATTAACATTCATTTGTAGCGTGAATTAAAAATCAGGCATTAAGGTTCAAAGGAGCTTCAAAAGAAAAATCAGTGGGAGTTGGACACCTAACTTCTTGCTAATGGGACTCACCACACATTTGAAAATCTCAGCCTAAAGTCACATCTTGCTTCTCCACTTTAACTCCTACATAACTGTAGCAGCCACTTTCTCAAGGAACACCATAGCCAGAGTGCTTTGCCTCTTCCAAAAGCATCTGAAATCTCAGCTTTCAAATGAGAACAAGGACTGGGGATCTCCAACTCCAGCTAGGTAGCCAAATGCAAGTTTTGGCAGTACCTTCTTTTGGTGTCCATGAAATCTGAGTGTTTTTGTTTTATATTGTAGAGTCTGAATTTCACAACCCTAAACTCAAGCAAATTGTGTGATGGTACCTTGTCACTGGTATTAGGCCTAAATAAAATGTAACCAAAATCCAGTTGTGTCAACCTGAACAAAGTCATGCTAACACCCTAACATAGGTTTATGGGTAAATCATAAGTGGAAAGTCCCAGGAGTTACAGGTCTGTCTCTCACAAAGTTAAGCAACCATGAGATAAGAAAGGGACTGTATTCCTAGCATGGTACCAAACGTACTGAGGTAGAAACAATTCGTTTAAAGAACTCATAAGAAGCCAAGTTTCCAAACTTCCAAACTCCCTGTTTCTGTTCTATGTCTATTCCTAACAATTACATTTTAGATTGATTAGTGATTGTTAAAGTATCATAAATCATGTAAAACATTTAATCTTGTAGAACATAAAAATGAATGTATGGTAACAGTTTCTAGTTTCAAAAGAAGGGGAGTGACTACTTAACTAGGTAATTGCAATTATGATGATGCGACGGAACTGTCTATATAAACCTAGGTTATTTTGTAAAGAGGTTAGCTGGTTCTCTTTGGAGATGAGCTCGCTCTCTATTGTCGTGGTGCACTCTTCAATAAAGAGCATTATATTTGAACTTTGCTGGTGTTGCCTGTCTCTCGCGGTCAGACAACGAACTTTGCCGTTTGGGGTACCAGAGTCCCCAACACTGGTAAGCATTTCCAACTCTGAGCACTTACTACTAAATCCCTCAAGCCCCCGATTCACCAGCCGGCAAAACTGAATTTCAATTATTTTGAATGAAAATTTTACCTGAATATTTTGTTATAGAACATAATTAGTTAGGATGTATGTGTGTTCATGGGCGCCAACTTATATGGGCTCTTGGAGCTAAAGCCCCAGGAATATTCATAATCAGGGGCTCTGCTCCACCAATATTTGGAGCTAGATTTTTTCCCCCTCCCCGTAGCTTCCCTGCCTGAATGTAAAGAGAGCGCACAGCGCGTCTCTCTCTCCTTTGCTGCTGCTGCCGTAGCCTAAGGGCTGCAGCATTAGCATAAGAGGAATGCTAACTGCTGCTGAAGCACTCAGGAGGGGGAGGGGAGGGGGCCTCCCCTCCCCTCCCCTCTCCTCTCCTGCCCCTACCTGGAGGAGACACAAACGGGCCAGGAGACACACATCACTCACCTTAGCAGCTGTTGGGGCTTCCGTGAGTGTTTGACCCTATGATTTTTTATTATGTTTGAGTGTTTGACCCTATGATTCCCCCCCTGCCCCAGCCCCAGTCCCAGCCCCTACTCCTACCCCCAGTGAGGCACAGCAGGCTGCACAGGGGAGGCAGGAAGCCACATGTGAAGGCAATGCCCCCTCCCCCAGCACCCACCAACCCACCCGCCACAGGAGGGATGGGAGACGGAGGCTTCCTAGACCTGAGCAGCTAGGGCTTAGGTGAATTTTATGACACCTTGCTCCCCCGTCCCATAGCCAGCCACCACCCTGCCTACCCCACTTCTGCCCCATGCTGGGCAAGGGGCAGCCCCATCCACAGTGAAGTTATGGTGAGGGGCAGCAACATGGAAGGCCACCTATGCCCCCCCCAGTACCCATCATAGGGGAGGGGAGTGAGCTTTCTGGACCTGAGAGGGGCCCTAGGAGCATGTGCAGAGTGTGTGTGCCGTGGGGGGCAGGAGGGGTCCCTCCCCTGGAGCTTGCTGCTGCCAGTGGTGGTGATGGGGAGTCCTCTCTGGCCCTAGCCCTGGGGCAGCCTGTCTGCACCCCAAGTTCCTCATCCTCAGCCCTGCCTCACCCCAAAGCCTGCACCCCCAGCACCGAGCACGCTCCTGCACTGTGAACCCCTCATCCCCAGCCCCACCCCAGAACCTCACCTGAGGGGAAAACATGCACCTTAAATTTGGTGGTCACTTTGGAGTATCATTGTATTTAGCACAATATTTGATTATTTTACACCCTTCAAAGTATGTAACTGGTCATATACAGGTGTTTTCTCTGAATACTGTCTGTGTGCCTCAGTTTCCCAATGCATTTCTTAAGGCTCTAGATGGTGGGATAAGGGGGTGTGATTGTTGTAAAGCCCTAGAGGGCCAGTGTGATGCCGTCTTCACAGAGAATGGCTGCAACCCTGCCTCCAGGCAACTGATGGCCTGGGCCACTCTCCTGCAAGGTGCCAACTGAAGGTGTTGGAGAACAAAGAGATCAGGTGGCCTCCTAATGCCTGGAAAAGAGACAAAGGCCAGAGGAGGGAGTGTCAGTGCCTGTGCAGACTTCCGGGAAGCGCATGGTGTGGAAGGGGATGCTGGGATGCTTTGGAACAACTCCATACAAAGCCAGTCAGGACTCTGGGGGCATGGGCGGCGAGTTCTATGGGCCGGTGGAGCCCAGGGCCCACCTATGATCCTAGAGGGGCGGCCTGCTCCAGCAATGTTTAGCCCCAGGCCCTGTGCTTTGGGGGGGGTCCCTGCGTTGCAATGCCAGGCGCTCTCACTGCAGCAGCAGCTCCCGGCAGAGGCCCCAGCAGCGACTGGGCTCACAGCCCATTGGCCGGGAACCCCAGCCAATGGGAGCTGCCGGGGGCGGTGCCGGAGCTGCCTGGCCACGCCTCCACAGCAGGGAGGGGGAGCGAGCCACCGGCAGCGTCTGAGCCCTGAGCCGAGCAGCAGCAGCGTCTGTCCCTATCAGACAGACTCAGCCGGTGAGCTGTGGGGGCAGCCAGACACAGAGACACAGCCGGGGAGGGGGGATTGGTGGGGACAAACAGACACAGCCAGGGAGTTGTGGGACAGACAGACACAGCCGCGGGTGGCGGGGGCAGCCAGCCAGACACAGCCAGGGGGTTGTGGGACAGACAGACACAAGGACACAGCCAGGGGGTTGTGGGACAGACACACACAGCGGGGGGGGGGGGACAGACAGACACAGCCGGGGGTGGTGGGGGCAGCCAGACACACGTACACAGCTGGGGGGTTGTGGGACAGACACACACAGCCGGGGGTGGTGGGGACAGACAGACACAAAGACATAGCTGGGGGGGGCGTTGGTGGGGACAGACAGACACAGTCGGGGGTGGTGGGGACAGCCAGCTAGACACAGCCGGGGGTGTGTGGGACAGACAGACACAAGGACACAGCCAGGGGGTTGTGGCACAGACACACACACAGCCGGGGGTGGTGGGGACAGACAGACACAGCCGGGGATGGTGGGGACAGACAGACACAGCCGGGGGTGGTGGGGACAGACAGACACAAGGACACAGCCAGGGGGTTGTGGGACAGACAGACACAAGAACACAGCCGGGGGGTTGTGGGGACAGACAGACACAGCGGGAGGGGGGGGACAGACAGACACAGCCAGGGGTTGTGGGACAGACAGACATAAGGACACAGCCAGGGGGGTTGTGGCACAGACACACACAGCCGGGGGTGGTGGGGGCAGCCAGACAGACACAGCCGGGAGGTTGTGGGACAGACAGACACAAGGACACAGCCAGGGGGTGGTGGGGACAGACACACACAGCCGGGGGTGGTGGGGACAGACAGACACAGCTGGGGGGTGGTGGGGACAGACAGACACAGCTGGGGGGTGGTGGGGACAGCCAGCCAGACACAGCTGGGGGGTGGTGGGACAGACAGACACAAGGACACAGCCAGGGGGTTGTGGCACAGACAGACACAAGGACACAGCCAGGGGGGTAGTGAGGACAGACAGACGGACACAGCTGGGAGGTTGTGGGGACAGACAGATGGAGCCGTGGGCGGGGAAAGGAGCAGCAATGGGCACCCCGGGGCTGGTATAAAATACACAGGATGGGGGGGAGCTTCCTGAGGGGACTATAGCAACACCCCCCGCAGAGCAGACCCAGGTTGCAGCTGGCTCTGCCCATCACAGCCCCCTGCCCCACAGATACCCACACAACCCTCTGCCCCCTCGAGAGACTCCCAATGACCCCTGTCACTCCTCTCCAGAGAGCCCTCCCCGTTGTGCCAGCCCACTCCCCACCCCCACTGCCTTCCCTCCTCCAAAGCTCCCTACAATCTCCCCCTTTGCCTTCCGCCCCCCAGCCCAGCCCAGCCCAGCCCATTCCATTGGCCGGGAGGCTCCCAGTCTATTGGCTATCAGGGCCCACGGGAGCTGCACCTGAGGCAGGGTGCCTGCTTACAGATGCAGACCTGCCTGGCTGTGCCTCCACAGCACAGGGAGCGGGAGCCACAGGTGAGCAAGCCCTGGTCATCATCACAGGCCCAGTAATTCTCTGGATATTTAATTTCACTGAGGCAAAATGTGTGCAATTTTATGGGTTGAATGATTGAATGACATAATACCCACCTGCCCGCATTGTCCATCACTAAGTCCAGTAATTTTGTCAAGTGTTTGTTGCACAACATGATGGTGCCTACCCCTACCTTGTGCTTCAGGGGGTGATGGGGTCCAGGGCAGCCTGTTATAGAACTACCTGATTAGTAATTGGATATGTTGGCTGGCATCTTTTTTTACGTGTTTGCTCCCCCTGACGTTAGAACCTGGCTACACCAATGGGGAGGGGAGCTTCCTAGACCTGTGCAGCTGGGGCTTAGGTGAATTTTGTGATACTGTGCCCCTCCCCAGCTACCACCCTGCAGTCCCCACTCCTGCACCATGCTGGGCAAGGGGCAGCCCCATCCCCAGTGGCAGCAGGAGAGGCCACACGTGATGGCAACCTCCCCCCTCGGTACCCACCATAGGGGAGGCGAGTGGGCTTTCTGGACCTGAGAGGGACCTAGGAGCATGTGCAGCGAACTGCGGGGGAGAGGAGGGGTCCCTCCCCTGGAGCTTGCTGCTGCCAGGGAGGGTGGAGGGGAGTCCTCTTTGGCCCTAGCCCTGGGGCAGCCTGTCTGCACCCCAAGTTCCTTATCCCCAGCCCTGCCCCAGAGTCCTCACCTGACGGGAAAAACACGCAACTTAAATTTGGTGGTCAGTTTAGAGTATCATAGAATATCAGGGTTGGAAGGAGCCTCAGGAGGTCATCTAGTCCAACCTCATGCTCAAAGCAGGACCAATTCCCAACTAAATCATCCCAGCCACGGCTTTGTCAAGCCGGGCCTTAAAAACCTCTAAGGAAGGAGATTCCACCACCTCCCTAGGTAACCCATTCCAGTGTTTCACCACCCTCCTAGTGAAAAAGTTTTTCTTAATATCCAACCTAAACCTCCCCCACTGCAACTTGAGACCATTACTCCTTGTTCTGTCCTCTGCTACCACTGAGAACAGTCTAGATCCATCCTCTTTGTAACCCCCTATCAGGTAGTTGAAAGCAGCTATCAAATCCTCCCTCATGCTTCTCTTCTGCAGACTAAACCATCCCAGTTCCCTCAGAAGTCATGTGCTCCAGCCCCCTAATCATTTTTGTTGCCCTCCACTGGATTTT
Source organism: Mauremys reevesii (assembly GCF_016161935.1). Lineage (NCBI taxonomy): Eukaryota > Metazoa > Chordata > Testudines > Geoemydidae > Mauremys > Mauremys reevesii. The sequence goes on from NW_024100756.1 coordinate 60,670, forward strand.
CCAATTTTTCCACATCCTTCTTGCAATGTGGGGCCCAAAACTGCACGTAGTACTCTAGATGAGGCCTCAACAATGTTGAATAGAGGAGAATGATCATGTCCTCGATCTGCTGGCAATGCCCCTACTTATACAGCCCAAAATGCTGTTAGCCTTCTTGACAAAGGCCAGAGGAGGGAGTGTTAGTGCCTTTTAGGACTTCTGGGAAGTGCATGGGGTGGAAGTGGATGCTGGGATGCTCTGGAACCACTCCTTAAAAGCCAGTCAGGACTCTGGGGAGCCTCCTCTGAGCAGACTGTCTCCAGGGCAAGAAGCTTACACCTTCCTGGGTCTGACCTCAGAGCATTCAGCATGCCCTTCCACACCATGCACTTTCCGCAGTGAGTCCGCCCAGGCGGGTCCTGGGGCAGCCAGAGGTCCCTGCACCCCAATTCCACAGTCAGATGTGACTCTCAGCCAGACAGTAAAACAGAAGGTTATTAGATGACGGGAACACAGTTTAAACAGAGCTTGTTGGTACAGAAAACAGAATCCCTCTGTCAGGTCCATCTTATGGGTGGGGAGCCCAGAACCAAGTTCTGAGTCTCTCCCCATTTCCCAGCCAGCTCCAAACTGACACTCCTCCTCTGGCCTCTGTGTCTCTTCCGGACAAGGAGGCCACCTGATCTCTTTGTCCCCAACACCTTCAGTTGGCATCTTGCAGGGGAAACTGAGACACCCACACAGTATTCAGAGAAAATATTAAGAACATTCCCACTTCATCACAACAGGTGCAACAAAATATAATACTGTATATTGAAGTAGGCAAGTGCTGCTTCTGACTTTCCACTTTTAATTGACCCTTGTAATCTTGTGGCGCTGACGCGTTGTAGCTTCATTTTATATCGGCTTACAGGGCGGGAGCGGGGGGGCACCACCATTTTGGGCCCCACCAAAAATTATACAAACCTGCCGCCTATGCACCCAACTGTCATTCTGCACATGCTGAGCTGGTAGCTGAATCTTTCCTGGGTGCTGTTGAGGTGGATGCCTTCATGAGCCAATGGCGCAAGGGGTAGGTTGGGTCCTCCCAGTATCGCTACTCACATTTCAACATTGCCAATAGTAATCTGCCAGTCAAGAAAGTCTCTGATTGTAACTTTCAACAGTCTTGTGTTCTTAACAATGCAAGCATCACGTATCTTCCCTAACCAGCCAACACTGACATTGGTGAAGCATTTTTGATGACCCACAAATGCTTGCACAACCATATAAAGGTAGCCCTTTCTGTTGGTTGAGGAGGGGTGGCAGGGAGAGGTGACGCATACAGGGTAAGGGGGCCAAGGCCAGGGCTGCTGCTGGAGGGCAGGGTCTAGCGCCAGAAGCAGGTCCAGGGTCTGGGGAGAGAGGCTGGGGGTGGAGCCACAGCCAAGCTGCCTATGGGGCTGGCAGATGAGCTCACAGGCCCCATACCCTTGAGGTGAGAAGCCACTCCAAGAAGCAAGCAACAGGGAGAAGTCTTAGGCCACGCATCAGGGCTGGGGTTACATGTGTTATAAAACCCTAGCGAAGACATGCCCTAGATTAGCTGTGTCCTCAGCTCTACCAGTGAGTCTTATCCCAGAACATCCAGACATTCTGGAAGGCTTTCCATGAAGATCTGAAGTGAAATCCTCAACAATTTAATAAACAGCACCTTGACCCTAATCATACAAACTTGTAAAGACTCTGGACAAGTCATCCAAGGTGGCAGCAGGAAAAAAGAGGTAACATCCTATCAGCAGGCCAAATTGCTCACCACTTGCTGCAAAGAAAGAAGAAGTTTTCTTACAACAGTTGGCAGCAGTCACAAGAAAAACAGTGCAACAGGAGTCAGAAGATGCTAAACAAAGCGACCTGCACACAAACAAACAGCTTTTCAAGCAGGGGTGTACACGAGGGGGCCTGAGAAAGAGGGACCTGCTGGCACTTGCCGTGGAGTGTCTGCCGCAAATCGGCTCCTACTGGCCAGCGCCGCCCACTGCCCGGGAGCACGGGCGGCCCGTTATAGGCCAGGCTCACACACGCAGCTGAAGCCAGGGCTGCAGCGGGGGGGCTCAGGGAGGCTGATTTATACACAGCTGGTGCTGGGCAAACACCGCCCCGCCCGCCCCGCCCCTTGTCCCCGGGCAGGAGCTGGTTTTACACAAACCTTTCCAGGGACGAAGCCTAAACCGCAGCCCAGAGACCGGGGGGGACAGTGACCTCCGAGCGCCTGGGGAGAGCGGGCCAAAGACCCGGCGGTGCCCACGGGGAGCGGCCGCAGCCACACTGCGTGACCCAGGCAGGAGGAGAAGGGCCGGGCCGAGGCGCCCCCCAGCCCCGCTGCCTGCGCGGGGACCAGCGCCCGCTCCTTCACCCCGCCCCCGCCCCGACAGGAGGCGGTGCCCGGCTCCTCGCCCCGCCCCACACTCACCGGAGCGCCCGGGGCTGCCGGGTCCCCGCTCCCTTCCCCAGCGCCCAGGTTCCACCAACCGGCGCCGCACGGTCAGTTTTTTACACCCCCCCCCCAGGATAGCGCTGATTGGCCATTAGCGCAGCCACTCACGAACCTGCTGCCACCATGGACCAATGGGCTGTTTATTAGGGAGGTTCGGCAGCAACACGTCACCCAGTGTGGCCAATGGGAAGGTAGATCGCTCAGCGAGCCAGGGCTGCGTTCTGTGGGGCGGGGGAAAGGCAGCGTGGAAATGTTCTGGTGCCGGATAGTGAGCGGTGCGTCTGTTCTAACTGTGCACATCTGCCCCCCCCACCCCCACCAGGGCTGACCCTGCAGCTGGGCTCCTACTTACCTCAGTGGGACTCTTGCCTAGAGATCAGCTGCCTGGCATGGTGCCTACAAAGCCCGCTGGTCTTGGCTAGACAGGCGAGAAGCTGCGCCTGTTCCTTTCCTTACGCCTTTCTTTCCTTCCTCTAATGCCTAGTTCAAGGGGGGGGGAACATCCCCACAATACAAGTTGCTCAGAAAGCTCTGCCAGCTCTTCACCCTACTTCACCTCAGGGCAGTGCCCGGGCGAGGGGAGTGAGGCACTTGCCTCAGGTGCAGAAACTGGCGGAGAAAGAAAAACACCGCCGCTGGCCCGGAGATATTTATAACCCAGGTGATCCCCTCCTGGCCCCACCTGCTGCCCCCACGCCTCCCATGAGTGCCCCCGGCCCCAACTTCCTCCCACCCCCCTCCTCCGGGACAGAGCAGCTCCATGCTGCCACCCAGCCGCAAATGCTGCCGCAGGGTCCAAGCGCCCCCCAATTCCCGACCCGGAGCCGGCCCTTCCACCTCAGACTTTTTCATTTTCCAACGAGACCTCCAGCAGCACAGAGCCCTCTCCCTCCGCCTGCAGTCACTGCTCCTGCCCCATGCTGGGCAAGAAGGTAGCCCCATCCCTCGCCCTCAGTGAGGTTACAGTCAGGGGCAACAGCAGGGGCAGAGCCGCATGCAGCACCTCCTGGCACCCACCACAGGGGAAGTGAGGGAGATTCCTGGACCTGAGAGGGTCCCTAGGAGCCAATGCAGTGACAGTGGTGGAGGTGAATGTGCTGCTGGGGGGGCAGGAAAGGGGGGCTCCTCCCCCAGAGCTTGCTGCTGCCAGCAGGGAAAGGGCTGGGGGAAGTCCTCCTCTCTGGCCCCTGTCCCGGAGCAGCCTGCCTGCACCCCAAACTCAGCCCCAGCCCTGCCCCCCCCCCCAGCCCCCACCCCAGTCAGAGCTTTCACCCTCCACTGCACCCTCTGCCCCCACCACAAACCCTTCATCTCCAGTCCCAACCAGAGCCCTCATCCCCCTGCATGCTGCCCCTCTCCCCCAGCCCTGAGCCCCTCCCATTTCCAGCCCCAGACGGAGCCCTCACCCTGAGCCCCTCCCACACTCCAAACCTCTCACCTTCAGCCACAGTCCTCACCCCTGCACCCCGTCCCTCTGCACCCCTTCCATCCCCAAACTCCCTCCCAGAACCTGCACCCTCCCTCCGCACTCCTCCCACCCCAAACTCTCTTCCAGAGCCTGCACCCCATTCCCTGCCCCAGCCTAGGCCTGCACCCCAGACCGCTCCCTCACCCAAACTCCCTCCCAGAGCCGTGGGCAGAGTTTGGGCAGAGCGGGTTCTGGGCACCACCAAAATTTCTACAAACCTGCCACCCTTGATCCTGGCTGCAAACCTGAACTCCCAGCATTCTCAGGACACATGCTGATCCCTAGTGGCCACTGCTGATATCCAGCACCTCCTCCTCTCTTAACCTGTGAGTCCCTCTCTGCATTGGAACTAGACTGGAACCAAAGACCATCTTGGAAGCAACATTACCAGCCCAAGCAGTCAAAAATCATGAGTTGACCCCCCCAAAATCACAGGTTTTACTGCCGCCACTTCATTCATTCTTCGGCGGCAGGCCCTTCCCTCCGAGAGGGACTGAGGGACCTGCCGCCGAATTGCTGCAGAAGAGCCAGCCCTGGGGGAGGGCGCAATTTTATATTCTTGCCTGGGGCTCAAAAATACCTAGTAACGGTTCTGCATCAGGGGTCTCAAACTCAAATGACCATGAGGACTAGTACATTGTCCTGAGGACTGCATTTACTGACACACCCCCCCCATGCCTCCTTCGGCCCCCCCCCCTTTCCAACCCCTTCCCAAAATCCCCTCATCTCTGCCCCTCCTGTCCCCAGGGGTGCAGGAGGGGTGAGGGGTGTGACAGGGGGCTGAGGGCAGGGTGTGGGGTGAAGGAGGGATGCGGGGTGCAGGGTGAAGCAGGGGGCTCAGGGAAGGGGGTCAGGACAGAGGATGCAGGGTGCGGCACGGGTCTCAGGGCAGGGGGTCGGGGTGCAGCAGGGGTTTCAGGGCAGGGGATCGGGCCAGGAGGGGTGCGGGGTGTGGCAGGAGGTCGGGGTGCAGCAGGGGTCAGGCAGGGGTTGGGGTGCAGGAGGGGTGTGGAGTGCAGCAGGGGGTCGGGCCAGGAAGGGTGTGGGGTGCGGCAGGGGGTCGGGATGCAGGAGGGGTGCGGCAGGGGGTTGCAGGGTGCGGCAGGGGTTTCAGGGAAGGGGGTCAGGCCAGGAGGGGTTCGGACAGACTGCGATCTAGAAACACATGCCATTGTGCCAGTACTCACTTCTTATTTATAGACCCGGCGCCCTCTCCTCGCTTCACAGGCAGGCATTTTTTCAGGGCTTGGGGAGGTGTTGTTTGACTAAATGGAAAAAGAGAGAGAAGAAAGGCCCAGACCCAGGATGGGTTTGCTGCTGCTGTGCTCAGATTCCGCGCGGAGCGGAGCCTGGCGTTCTCCCTGTCCCTGGAGAGGTGTGTATGATCGTGTGTGTGTGTGATCACCCTGTAAGAGAGAGATCGCTCTGTGTGTGTGTGTGATCGCTGTGTGTGTGTGATTGCCGTGTGTGCGATCAGCCTGTCTCTTGTGTGTGATCATGACCTTGGCTGCGTGTGTAAGATCACCCTATCTGTGTGAGATCAGTGTGTGTGTGTGTGTGTGTGTGTGTGTGTGTGTATCTGCGTCCCGCTCTCGGTCAGCGTGGGCGGGGGCCGGTCTTCTCTCGGCCCCTCTGTCTTTCTCTCATGTGCATCTCAGCCCCGGTGCCTGCTTCTCACACGGTGTCTGTGCCCCCTGCTCTGTCACTTTGTCTCAGGCACTGGGCATGGGGTGCCTGACTCTGGGTGCAACTGTGTGTGTGTGTGTCCTTGCTCTCCGCCTCTCTCTGTGTGTGTGGGCACCCGCTCCTCTCCTCATTCTCTTTCTCCCGGTGTACCCCAGCCGCTGGGCTGCCTCCCTCCCTCCATCCTGCTCCAGCGCCAGGGGCAGCTGCACCCTCATCTCGGTGAGCTGATAGGCATTTCTACCGTGGACCTTCGCTCTGCCGTGCAAGGACCAGGCTGAGTCAGATGCTTCAGGGATGAAGCGGGGAGAAGGAGGTTAAGGGAAGAGGTCCGCCTAGGAAAGATAAATCCCAAACTGGTGGGCGCTGACTTGGGAGCCCCCGGGGGAGCGCAATGGGGTGGAGGAAAAGCCAACAGCCACCCCCACCACCGAGACACAAGACCTGCTCCTGGTCTTCGCCACGGCCCCTAGGGGATCTTCCTCCCACAGCTTCCCAAGGGAACTTTTGAAGGGGACGAAATATCACTGTAGCGAGCAGAGAGCCCTCAGGCCAGGCTTGGGAAAGTTTGAGTGTAGTGAGCTCCCACATCCCGGGACCCTGCCTATTTCTTCCTCCTCCGCAGCTCTGCGCTGTAGTCTCCGAGTCGGTACTTTGCTGGGAGGAGTTTATCACCTGGGATCAGAGAGTCACCGCTGGTACCTCTCCCATACCATGAACAAGCTTCAGCTTGCTTCCCCTTTAAATCGGCACTATAAAGGAGAGACTCCGCTTCCACTGAGCTTTTAGCCCTTGAGACGCACGAGATTATTGTTATGTTTGTCACAGACTGATCTGAGGTCTCCTGGTTATCTGTCACCTGTGACATTACCCTTGGGTCCCTTTCACAAGTGGTTAATTGGTGGATGCCCCTGCAGGGTAAAATGTCTGGCTACAGTACCATCCATCTGCGACCCTTCCTCCCCTGGCCAAAAAAAACAAAAAAAAGAACAAATACAAATATTCAAGAAGCAGGAATAATAAATTGGTTTGGGTCACAAACATTTGAAGCCAAAGACTGTCTCCTTAAAACTGCAGAAGTACGGCATTCCTCCCATAGTTCATAGGCCATAATCCTCCTTGAATCAGAAACACTGTCCCTGAACTGACTTATTTTAAAGCCTCTCACTATTAAAGTTACATCATACAATTGGACAAATGGATACATTGCTGAGTTACCCAGAACTCTGATTGCAGAAGTATCCATCATGCAAGTATTCTCTAGGGCATTTGTGTCTCTACAAGACTCAGTGTATAACTGTAAATCTCATCTGTTGTTTCAGTCTGAGCTTTGTAGCTCACTGGCCACCACTGTGGCCTAGCAAAACAGTTGTTGAGTAATAAGAGACATTGGGCCAAATCCTAAAAATCCAGTTGCAAGTTGTGCTTAAATCACACAGTACCGCTTTCTTGCCTTAAGAGCCCAATCCTGAAACAATACAAAACAGGGAAGTAACTTCATTCATGCAAGTATTTTACTCAGACTTGTCACCTGCGTAAACTGACTCATTAGCTTAAACAATTGCAGGATTGGGCTCTAATACTACTGAGGAAAGCAAGGGTTTGCAGGGTCAGGTCCCCTTTAGTAGAGAATCCAGAGAGCCTGGGGGTCACTGCTTATTTACATGACCCAGCTCTCTTCCTTTAGCGTGGAACATTTCATACATAAAACAGCACCATCTTTTCCCACTCCCTAAGCCTGTACAAATGCTTTCTGTTCTTCTCATGTGGCAAATAATCATTTCATAGGATTCCTTCCAATCCCTGTGGGATAAAGAGCATGAACACTTTCTTCCACACAGTGCTGAGACAGTAAGGAATAATATGGAAAATAGTACCACATGCCTTTCTTTAGTTATCTAACTATTTTGAATGGGATTCTTTTCCTGAGTCCTTACAAAGTGCTCAAATGGGGCCAGATCCACTGCCCATAATTTTAAATCGGTGGAGCCTTCCAACGACTTCAGTGGGTTTGGATCAGGCCCTAAATCAATACGTTTTGTGAAACAGGTAGAACCTATTTTGATTACCCAAGAAACTCCACTCCAGGAATGACTGTATTGTACCCACAAATCTGATACCTGAGAAGCAGTCTCTAGGAAATTAATATCAATCTGTCAACTGCATACAATTTTAGCTATCACTTTCCACCTGAGGCAATCGCTGGTAACATTCTTGATTGACGTCTATTGCTTTCGTAGAAAGGAGTCTAGCTGTGCCGTGGCACCCACTTTCTCTGCACTCAGCGCTAATGCTACCAGATGTGGCATTTTTATGAGAGGCTTTTTATGTAACCCTTCTGCCCCTCTGAGTTGGCAGCAACAAGGGCCGGGTTCAGTATCCAGGGTTCCGCTTCAATAACACAATGCAAAACCGGCTCGAGCCCCCACCCAGTGACCTGGGACAATTACCTACCACTCTCGGCGCCTCTAGGAGGCAATACTTCCCCACTCGCAAGCACAGAGTCTGAGTGTAGCAAAATCCTTTTAATAAAGGAGGGAAACAATGCGGCATCACGTTGGAGAGACACCACAAACAGGACTATACACAAACCATAAGCAAAAAAAAACCCACCTCCAAGTACATTTGGCACTGTCCTCTCCCCCTTAGGGTCTTAAGTCCAATCACCTCAAAGTCCAACAATCCAAGAGTCTCTGTCTCTGGTCAGTGCCACCCCAGAGTTCAAAAGTTTATCTGCAGAGTTTTACCCCCCCCCAGCCTGGGTGGAAATGGGGGGGGCACACACAGGGTGTTAAGGGACACCTTACATGGGCCAGGGCCGACTGCCCCACTTCTCCGTGGAGTTCTGCTGCAGCGCCGCTCCTCCAGCCAACCCGTGAACCGCATCAGCCATCCACGCAAACCGCTCCACACTGCTCACTGTTCCATGGGCTGCACCAACGTGCTGCAGACTGCTCCGCTCTGCCAGCTGCTTAGCGATCTCAATCTTCAGGCTCTGCCACTCAGTGATCTCAGCTCAGTAAGCTTAGCTCTTCTAGTGATTTCAGCTTGTAGTAGAGGAGCCCCAGTGCCACCTTGGGCCAACATGAATTCAGGTCAGCAGCCTCCAGATGGACTCCTAAAGGATTCAAAATTAGCTCTGCTCTTTAACAGTGGAGAGAGGAGGATGTGCAATTGGTGTTCCAGGCCCTCAAAAGGGGCCCATACCATCAGGTACACACACCAGTCCCCAGCCTCTCTTCCTTCACTGGGTTTTGGAACCCATGTCCCTTGTCTAGCAAGTACTATTTAATGTAGGTTGAGTCATTTCTGTCATAAAGCAGTCTCATAGTTCCTCATTCACATAATTAAGGTAACAGCCCTTTTTTTTCCTTCCTGCCCCAATAACAAAGAAATTGGGGATTCCACAGTGTGAAAATAACTATCCCATGCTGCTGTGTGTTATGCTAAGTGGAGTGGGTTTACCAATGCAAATGCACATTCCTAAAATTCCTTTGCCCACTCCTCATAATGTACCACCAGATGTCAGGGTAGATCTCATCCTGACTCTGCTTACATTTAAAATCCAGAAAGAACAACGTTTCCGTTGGTGGGGTACAACAAAAATTGTTGTGTAGAGGAACTCCTTTCTTGAGGCCTTCTAGAGCTCCTGCATCTATTCTGTAGAGTCATGACCTCCTATGCATTTGTTGTAACCTGCACCGCACACTGTTTGAATATTGTGTGTGATCATTTTTCCCTCAGAATTGAAGCTGACATTTGAACAGTTTGAAGTGTCAGGATTGTAGCAGTTCTGAACTTTACTGAACAAACACACTGAATGCAGCTCACTTCTGACAAAACATACCACCACCCAGCATGGACAGGATTAAATAATAGGAGGGGTTACAACAGGAGAATCTAAAAGGAGAATCTGCACAAACTCAGAAGTTCTAAAGTGTGCAACACAGGGAAGTAAAACAGTACAGGAAAGTGTTGTCAAAACTTGTCTATTACATGTTAATTACAGAGAGAGTGAGGGGACATATTACTGGCAGAATGGCAAAATCAATCATATACAGTGTCTGCTGAAAGCTGCTCAAAAGGTGGGATATGCTAAAAGTAGGTTCAGCAGAGATGGATGGTTGGGAAGAGTGCAGGTGAAGGAGTCAAAGTTACATGATAAACAAACAACATATTCCTACTACAAAGAGCTTTAGCCAATCTAAATATAGATATGACAAGAACATACCTGTGGGGAAATTTGGTTGTTTCACAAAAATACATCACCATCGACAGAGTTGTTTCAGTGTAACAGGAAAAGGCCTGACTGCCAAAATAGCCCCATCTCTTGGGGGGACACTTCCTTTATTCAAGTGCAGGGGCACTTCCTGTCTGAAAGGCTAGTCCTTCACCCTTAATGAAAAGCAGTTGCATGAAGTCTGGAGTTAGTGACTTCCTTAGTCCTCTCATGGCTCACTTGTGGCAACTTCTCCTCCCTTTCTGTCTCTGCTCAGCCTGATAACAGGCTTGCAGTGCAGTTTTAATACTTATTTGGTCATTTGGTGATAATTTCTGTTCCCAAAGGATTACCACAGTGTGATTTCACTATGGGGGAAAATTCTACTGCCCTCCCTGCAAGACAGTTTGGGGACCCCTGTCAGAAACACAGCATCCCAGACCTAACCACACAGGAGAGGCGGGATGCTTGGCAGAGCAAGGCAGGACAAGAAGCTGGGCATCTTTTCCTACCTGCAGTCATATCTATGCACCATCTTCCTGCCAGTGAACAGGAGTGCAGCTCTGGTACTGAAGTAGTGGTTGTGAAGTGGGTTTTTTGCAACTTGGAAGAGGATTTGCACTTGAAGTGCCATGTTTTTCCTTACAAATTCCTTGACTTTGATGGGACTATTCACACACTTAGAGCTCCACATATGCTTAAATGCGTTATGGTATAGGATTCAGGCTGTGTGTTGGGGGGTATGCCATCTGGCCCTATAAACATAGAGTAGCTTCTGTGTAGCAGGAGTGCAAATTCACTGAAATGCATAGAGGCAATTTGAGACTTTGGAAGAAGGTCAGACCCTAGATCCTTTTGACGTCAATGGCAAAACTTACATGAAGTTTCATTACAGCTGAGTTCAATATAAGCAAGTTCTACTGTATTTGGTTTACAAAGTTAATTTTAAACCTCATTTTATTCATTCAGCAGGTCTTTTTTTAAAATAGTCTGTCTCTAAGTTTCTTTGGAGACATTAAGACGTACCTGTCAGGTCTAAGGATGGCTAATGAGAATGAGTATTAGTCATATCCTTCCATGGAAATCTGCATTAATAACAAATTAATGACCTAGGGCCAAGGTTATCTTTTGTTTATTCTGCTTTCTCGTAGCTGATCACTATTTGCTAGGCCTCTGGCCTCTTGACCAGACTCTGGACTTTGGGCCTCTAAAAGCGGACGCAATCCATATACACCTCTACCCCGATATAATGCTGTCCTTGGGAGTCAAAAAATCTCACCGCTGCTAGAGGTGAAACCGCTCTATCGAACTTGCTTTGATCCGCCGGAGCGCGCAGCCCCGCCCCAGAGCGCTGCTTCACCACGCTCTAACCGAATTCGTGTTATATCGGGTCGTGTTATATCGGGTAGAGGTGTACCAAGTTGTTATGCACACAGCACGAGGATTTTAACCCTTCAGAGCTGAAGCTGCAGACTCAAAGGATCCAGTGAGTGGGTGGGCCCAGAACACTGAGGGCTGTGGGCTTTGCAGTGCACAGATCAATCTCAGAAGCATTCGTGATAAAGATCTGACAGCTTGTCAGGCATGCAAAGAAGACAAAACAATGCAAACACATTTGAGGACACTGAATTGTTTTAAAGTTACCACGCTAGCTTTTCAAAATGCTGTTCAGTTTCTGAGCACATTATACATTGAAAAGTTTTATATAGAACTGTACCATCTTTGGAACCGCAGTCTTACCAGTTCCATTATGCTGCAAATCCAGGAATTTACCTAGGGTTTATAAAATCAATTTCAGTACTATCATGGTTGAGATTATAATATAATCCACATTTTATAGAAGACAACCAAATACTCATCAGCATCACCAGAAAATTTAAAAACTTGTTTTGAACAACTGAACTCTCCACAGAGGATTGAAAGCCTCAGCAGATCTTGCTTAATAAGGCTGTTGCTAGGTAGGCCATGTTTTCCTTCATAGTAGTGAAGGGAATTAAAGCCATTACAAGGGTCAAGTTGGCCTAAGTCCTAATGAACGGGAACACGAAGCAGGCAGGCAAAACCAGTCACAGAGGCAAATCTATAGAGCTGGTGCCAAGAAGGGCTGTAATCTACACCGAGAGGCAATAAGAAGTTTTTCTTCAGGACAGGGCACATTTACCTTGTTCTGACAAGTTTTCATTTGTAAAATGAGCACATTTGTAATTCCTAAGGCAAAGAAAATCCAGTTTAGTACATGTTCTACTTCCTCTCAGATCGTCATCTAAGGATTGTAGGACTATGTGGAATTATATTCCAATGTACATGTGACACAGGTGCGTGCAATCAATATCAGCAGCAGACAATAGAGCGAAGCAGAAAATCAGCAAGATGGACGGCGTTAAAGCATTTCTTCGCTTTCTCAAGAAAAATCCTTACAGGACTAGTAAATTCTGTGAACAGTGCGATGTATAGTTAGCATTAACTGCTGCAGTGGTGTACACAACAGGGCAGCCCAGTGTTCCTTTGAATAGTGGCGCTCAAAACGCAGCATAGGATGAGGTTTGGTAAATGCATTTAATTCATTTGAGAGCTAGATATGTGTACTGTTGGGCATGAATGAACTAAGTTACTAGGTGGGCTGTAGTTGTCATGGCAAATGTTGAGAAATCATGATAAGTGGAGAAAGTGAATAAGGAAGAGTTATTGCTTCCTTCATGTAACACAAGAACCAGGGGTCACATAATGAAATTAATAGGCAGCTGGTTTAAAACAAATGTAAGGAAATGCTTCTTCACACAGTCACTTTATGGACTGTCACTTTATGGAACTCATTGGCAAGGGGTGTTGAACAGTCACTTTATGGAACTCATTGGCAAGGGGTGTTGAAGTCCAAAACTATAAAAGGCGTTCAAAAAAGAATGAGATAAGGTCATGCAGGATGGGTCCATCAATGGCTATTATCCAAGATGGTCATGTTACCAGATGTGCCCGTTACTTTGGGCTATGCCCATTTATTAGGGTCACTCTTCTGGGTGGGGAAGGAGGGTGCTGTAAATCTGTTAATATGCTGCTTATGTCATTTGTGTGTTCATATGAAGCTCTACTTTTCCCTTCTGCAAGGTCCCTCCCAATGGAGCTACCCTGCAGGACCTAGGTTCCCCAGGGCTGGGTTCCTCCAGCCCTAGAATTAGATGAACACACACACACACACTCCCACCCCTAAGTCTGAGTGGACCGGGTCAATCAGCACCTCCAGCTGATCCCCTCATGTGTCTCTGTACTCAATGGGCTGGGTTGAGCAGCACTTTCAGCTGCCCTCCCCTTATGTGCCCCAAGTTTAACACGTCCCTATCCCACTTTCACGTTACAATAGTACTGGTAGTAACTCACTTAATGAGCAAAGCCCACAGTATTTTTGGGCGCTACAGGGATCTTTAGCTTAGGTAAAGGAAGTGTTGCTGCAGAATTAATGGGGGAAGCTGAAAACACAAAAGAGTAAAATTCAGAGAGAGAGAGAGAAGCAACCAGCTGAACCATAAAAGTAATTTATTGAATAATAGTGATAACTGCACAAGGAGGGCTAAATAAATATAACAGTTACATTTTAAAGGTTAATACCTGTGGTAGAAAAGAAAACAGAGAGAGAGAGAGAAATCTCACCCACTCCATGAGGCTTGAACTGGTCGGGGTTCCCACGTGATGGTGGTAGCTCTGGGTCCTGAGTGCTGGAGACTGGCAGAGCCCTCAACATGATCAGTCAGGAGATGGTGTCCAAGTGGAACTGATGCAGAGTTTGAGTCTATACATCAGAACACTGACTTGGGCACAGGTAGGGGTTTTTGTAGAGAAAATACAGTAGTTCAAGGGAGAACACTAGATTTCTTTGTGGGTAAACTGATGACTCGAGGGTTTTTTTTAGCTAGACAATAGGAACTGATCACTCTTGGCTATGGGTAGTGTTTTCTTCCAGGGAGCTCACAATGCAACTAGGCTCCTTCAGTATTTTGGGATATCAATTGAAGATTTATTACTAGAATTGGTCTGATAATTGCTAAGCTGAGTGTGTGCAGGCGTAGGTTCATTAGCACCTGGAGCAGGGATTCCCATGATGCACTGTGTCCCTGTTTTTCTGGTCTCAAAGTTTAGTGAGGTTCTCTGTTCCTCATTCATTATGCTAATCCCTGTCCCATCTTTCATGCAGATGAGGCTAGAGGAGTTGTCTCTGTTCTTCATTCTGTATGCGAATAGAGATGTCTTAATCTTGTCACCCTTGTTAGGAGGGGTCTAGGTGTGTCTCCCAATGCCCTTCATTGTTCTCTGCAAGCCTTTTCTCTGATTGGTTTTGGCTCAAACAGAGACTGGAGGGGGGTGTCTTTCATGAGTCAGACAGGCTAGATACTGTGCCCTGGTTCCCCAAAACACAGAGCTGGCTGGTATCAAGTCCCCCCGTTGATGGGGTACTTGCACTGAGTGAGTATCCCCATCGCATCCTTAACGCCGTGGTACCGGGTCTGATCTTCCATCCATTGCAGCCGCTGCATCAGTCGTTGTATCCAACAAACCAGCAGAATCAGACCAATTGCTAGTATAATTTGGAAACCAGTGATCACCAAATGGGGTGAAGCATGAGATTTAAAAGACCTGTTGCACTGGGGCTCCACCAAAGCAAAGTCTCCCACCAAGAGTGATGGCCTGTGTTTTTACCTTAATGGCAATGAGACCCATTCCCAGTGAAATGGGAGAAACCTCCTTGTAGAGCTCAGGATAGGCATTTAACTGTTGTACAGTCCATATAGGCACAGTAAATGTACTATCACAACCAACAATGATGGTTATATTATAGAAACAGCGATTAGCATAAGGCCCCATGGGTTGGACCCAGTGCCCATTAATCAACACAATATTACATCATGTCCTTACACACATACCTGCTTTGCCAACATAGACAATAACAGACCCTTCTGCGTGGATAACATTGAAGGAAGAGTGAGAATATTCCCAGGTTACCCATTCATCCCAATCCTTATGGCTAGTTTCAATCAGGAGAGCACATGCAGGTGCAATGTGAGAGCTATTCATGCCCTTTAAGTGGATTTGACCCTCCTTCAGAGAAGTCTGAGGTGGAAGAACCAAATGTTCTTGTTGATCCAATTTTAACACCTGGGGTCCTGAAACTGGGGCTCTTAAATGTCAGAAGGGAGCACAGTTTGTGATCAGAGGGTTGGAATTTAAAGCTGTTTTTTGTTGTTGGCCCAAATCCACTCTGTACAAACCGGGCTCATGAAATCTCTCTGAAATGGCAATGTGCCTATAGAATTTACACCAAATTGCTGGCATGAGCTTGTCACAATGTGTGTCCTTTAATGGAACTGTCCAGTCTGGGGGACCTTGCTGAATCAAGTCATGTGCAGCTAAAGTCCAGTTCAGCAGTTTACGAGGAACCATGTGATATTCTTGCCTGCTGGTGTGATCAGAGACAGCTGCAGTTCCTCTCCAGGTAACGGAGGTGTCTGAGTTCCAATGGCAATGATGACACGTAGGGGCATGGTTGTTCCTCAAACAGCAGAGGAAACCAGGGCTACCCTGCACCTTTCACCACCCAGGAGGCTGTCACTGAGTGTGTTTGTCTCCTTCGAACTGATAGTGACGCTGCAGGGCCAGGGGGTTGCTCCCATTCCCACAGAATCCATGCATGTGGCACAGCAATTTAGCTTCCTGGGCTCCAGCTGGCAAGCACCTCCAGAGGCTCAGAGGGGTCACAGGTACAGCATAGAGCCTGGACAGCATCAGACTCCAGACACTTATGAACAGCAGGGTGCTGGCACACCAGTGGGATGTCATGGCTCATGGACGGGCCCTGTGAGGGGGCAGAGAAGAGAGAAAAACTTCCCACACTCCCGTATATATTGGGAGAATCTGGGATCAATATTACAGAGTGATCATGAAGCGTGACCTACGTGAGGGTGGGCATAATAAGTCAAGGATTTTTCTGGCCTTTTCCTGTCTTAACATCAGGGTAGGCACTGACCAGCCCACTTGATGCTTATTTTCCAATGGCCCAAAGTCGTTCCTTCTTGCTGGCCAAGATGGGTGGCCAACAGGATGGAGAAGACAGGGTCAGGTGGTTTATCCTTCCATACTTTGAGCTGTGAAGAATGAAACCATTTTCGCCAGGGTTTCCATTTTTTCATTCAGGATTTCTCCTGACACACACTGGGGCTGGCCCAATTCACCAAAAGAGCAGCGGCCATCCCAGGTGCATGTAAAGAACTGCTTAGCAGTGACAGAGGCGGTGTGGGTTTTAATAGGGATGGCTTCCACCCTGGATCTTTCTCAAACAAAGTCAGTGGATTTATACACAGTTGAGGAACTGTGACAGCTAGAAACAGGGCCGCCCAGAGGATTCAGGGAGCCTGGGGCAGGGTCGGGTCTTCGGCGGCACTTCAGTAGCGGGTCTCTCTCGGAGGGAAGGACCTGCCGCCAAATGCAGACGAAGAATGAAGTGGTGGCAGTAGCGCAGCCTGAGTACAGCCGATCGCGGCTTTTTTCTTTTTCTTTTTTTTTTTTTTTTTGGCTCCCGCCGCTTGTGGCGCTCAGACTACCGGCTGGCGCCCGAGGCTTTGGCAGCACTTCAGCAGCAGGTTCTTCACTCGCCCGAGTCTCCGCCACTGAAGGACCCGCTGCCAAGACCCGAGCGAGTAAAGGGCCCACTGCCAAAAACCCAGAGCAGCTCGGGGCCCCTGCAGGGCCCGGGCCTGGGGCAATTGCCCCACTTGCCCCCACTCTGGGTGGCCGTGGCTAGAAACTGAACCAAATTTCTCAGCACCTACACTCTTGCTTGCTACAGGCAATGATTCATTCTGAGCTAACTCAGTCAACTCACTTCCACACCCTTCAGTTGCAGCAAACTGCTTGCAAAAGCTACATGAGGTTTTAGTCCTTCAGGAGCAATTTTAGGCAACAATTCATTTCCCCCAGAAATGTTGTCCTTTCCCTTTTCAGCTAGGGGTTGCTCTAGAGAAACATCTTCCTGAGCATCTTTCTGGGTTTCAGCTGAATCCAGAACAACTTCTGAGACAACAGACATATCCTCCATCAGCATAAGCTGAGAGCATGGGTGGCAAGTTTGTAGAAATTTTGGTGGTGCCTAGAACCCGCCGCCTGTCTGCCCCCCCAAACTCTGCCTCCCACCTGCCTAAGGCTTTGGGAGGAGGTTTGGGGGGAAGTGTGGGGTGCAGATCCAGGGCTGGGGATTAGGGTACAGAAGGGGTGCAGGGTGCAGGCTTTGGGATGGAGTTTGGGTGCTGGGTGCAGGCTCTGGGCTGGGGCAGGGAGTGGTGTGCAGGAGGGGGTGAGAGGTGCAGGCTTTGGGATGCAGTTTGGGTGCAGGCTGGGGTGGGGCGTAGGAAGGGGTGAGGGATGCAGGCTCTGGGAGGGAGTTTGGGGTGGGAAGAGGTGTGGGAAGGGGAGGGGGTGCACCTCTGGGAGGGAGTGTGGGGATAGGAGGGAGTGCAGGGGTGAGGGCTGTGGGGCTGAGGATGAGGATTCATGATGCAGGAGGGGCTCAGGCTGAGGCTGAGGATTAGGTGCGGGGGATGAGGGCTGGGGCTGAGGATTAGGTGCGGGGGATGAGGGTTCTGGCTGGGGATGAGAATTAGGTGTTGGGGCTGAGGGCTCTGGCTGGGGATGAGGATTTGGGTGTGTGTGTGTGTGTGTATCTATCTATCTATCTAGTTTCTTGTCTGGTGAAAAAAATTCTGGAACCTAACCCCACCCATTTATATTAATTCTTCTGGGGAAATTGATTTGCTTAACAACGTTTCACTTCAAGTCATATTTTTCAGGAATGTAACTACAATGTTAAGCGAGGAATTACTGTACTGCAATGTTGCACGGTAGCTAAACATGGGTGCTGACAGAGGAGCAGGAACTGTCTGGAGAGGGTGATGGAAAGAAGAATTCTGGGAATTTCAATCCACAACAAAGTCCCCAATGAAGAGATCAGACAGCAGAGTGGAGTGCTGGGCATTGTTGTTGAGAGCATGCATAGTAGAATGCGATAGGCCTGGCATATAGTGAGGCTCACTGACAATCGATGGACTGCAGCTGCACTCGCCAAACTCCAAAGAGATGGGAAGATGTTATCATGAAAAGACATGGCCGCACATGGGGAAGGAAGGCCATGATACGAGAAGAATGGAAGATGTGTTGTGATCGTGCAAATGAGACGACGGCTGAAGGACTGATCGATCAAGGTGAATTTCTAGTAATAAATAGTCTCAAAATGTGTTTTGGAAATTTAATGAAACATTGATATACAGAAGGAATACTGCTAATGTAATGTGTGGTTTGGTACTTAACTGAATTTCTATTAAATTTTATTTCAAACAAGTTTCTACACAATTATTTACAGAACATTGTACAACAATCACCTATATTAACAACATGTTGAGAAATAAAATGGATCTGTCCATTCATTCAACACAGCTTTACTGACATAGTTATCAGTAAATGTTTAACAACAAGATGTGTAAAAATGATTTCGTGTTGAAAGTATTATACAAATTATTTTGACAAAAATAGTGAGCATATAGTTTTCATACCCTCTAAGAATTCCTTCCACTGCCCTCTACCCATCAAGATGGGTTTTGTCCCATTAGCAGTGCCCTGTGAGGAGATTTGACCAATCAGGGTGAGTTGTGGGGTGGGGTGAGCTGTCCATAAGTGGGTCGTGTGACCCCTTAAGAACTTCTCCCACCATCCTCTACCAATCAGGAAGGGTTTCAGCTGCTGGGGACCACCCCAAGAGGAGATTAGACCAATCAAGGCAAGTTCTGGGGTGGAGTGAGCCATCTGGAAGTGGGTTGTGTGACCCTCTAAGAACTCCACCTACTTCCTCTACCAATCAGGATGGGGTTCGCCCTGATAGGACCACCCTGAGAGGAGATTTGACCAATCAGAGTGAGTGCTGGGGCGGGTGACCTGTTCGAAGTGGGTTGTGTGACCCTCTAAGAACTCCTCCCAACGCCTCTGCCACTCAGAGAGCAGCATCATTGCCCCATAAGTCCCAGCTTTGGGCAGAGGAGGCCATCTCTGACCAAGGACACGTGTTTTAGAAGTTGTGGAAAGGCTGCTGAGAGGAAACATGGACTCCTTTACCATCCCTTTGAGAACTTTGGACTTTGTTTTAGCTCCGAGCACCTTTGGAATTGTGTGGAGAAAGCGCTACCTCGGTGACAGTTCCAAGGAGGACCTTTGACTCAACGTTGATGGATACGTTGAATCCGACCAAAACTTTGTTAGGCATCCCAATTAGTGTGAAGGCCTCTCATTGTCCACCCTCGAGGTGGAAGGCGATCATGGCTTGGGGAGTCACCGCAGACAAGGTGAATGGAAAAGACGCCGCCGTTAAATGAATGATTAAGAAGCGACGGTCGAGGATGGGCTGTAATGGGGCTAGGAAAAGACGGTTACTCACCATTGTAACTGTTGTTGTTCGAGATGTGTGGCTCGTATCCATTCCATGTAGGTGTGCGTGCGCGCGCATGTTCGCCGGAAGACTTTTACCCTAGCAACTCAGTGGGTCGGCTGGGCGCCTGGAGTGGCGCCACCATGGCGCCGGATATATACACCAGCCGACCCACCCACTCCTCAGTTCCTTCTGCCGCCACTCCAACAGTGGGGAAGGAGGGTAGGTGGAATGGATATGAGCAACACATCTCGAAGAACAACAGTTACAACGGTGAGTAACCGCTTTTCTTCTTTGAGTGATTGCTCATATCCATTCCATGTAGGTGATTCCCAAGCCTTACGAGGCGGTGGGGTCGGAGTGAGATGTTGCAGAATGCAAACTGCTGAGCCAAAGGCTGCATGATCTCTGGACAGTTAGACCAAAGAGGCAAAGGTCCGGTTCGAGGACCAGGTAGTAGCACAACATAGCCCCTGGAAGGGTATGTGAGTCAGGAAGGCAGCAGAAGAAGCCTGAGCCCTTTCCAAACGAGCAGTAAGGTGGCTCGATGGAACATGGGCCAAGTCACAGGAGGTGCAATGCATGACGTCATCCAAGATGAAAACCTCTGGGAGGAGACAGGTAGGCCCTTCATCCGGTCTGCCAAGACAACGAAGAGTTGGGGCGCATAAAAGGGCTTGTCCGCTTGACATAAAAGCGAGCGCCCACGGCGCCTAGAGAGGGCAAATGTGCTCCTTCACGATGAATGTGGCTTCGGAAAGAAGACCGGAAGGAAGATATCCTGGATGATAGGAAAGGTCAACAGCACCTTAGGGAGGAAGGCCGGACGTGGTCACAACCGCACCTTGTCCTTGCGAAACATAGTGCACCGTGGGTCCACTGTGAGAGCCTGAAGCTTGGAGACTTGTCTGGCCGATGCAAAGGCTACAAGGAAAAACTCTCTCAGGACAGGTATCTCAGCGAGCATGTTGTCAGTGGCTCGAATGGGGCAGGCATAAGACTGCTTATAACCAGGTTGAAGACCCAGGTTTGGCGGGGCGGCAAAACTGGGGGTATAAATGCCCCAAGCCCTTGAGGCCCTTAATGATGAATCGCGCCAGGCGCTGATGTTTGAAAGATCAGAGGTAATCCAAGATGAAATGTATCGAACCTCGGTGGGAGAAACATTGTGTTTCAGAGCAGCAAGAGAAACACTTCCAGTTGGCCAGATACGTTAACCAAGTGGAAGGCTTCCTACCACCCAGGAGAATCCTGTAGAACCGAGGCAGAGCAATGTGACTCGATCGGTTTAGACCTGCAGCAGTCATGCTGTGATATTCAGGGATTGCTAGTCTGGGTGGTGAAGTTTGCCGTGATCCTGCGTTATGAGGTCTGGGCAAAGAGGCAGGGGAATAGGGTTGGCTATCGACAAGTCTAGTAACATGGTGTACCAGTGCTGCCTAGGCCACGCCGGAGCGATCACGATAGCGCGCGCCTGTCCCTGCAGAGTTTTAGCAGGACCCTGTGAACTAGCGGGCACGGTGGGAAAGCGCACAGCAGAGGGCTCGCCACGGCATCAGAAAAGCAGCCAAGATCGAGCCCCGGGAGAGGCCTTGGAATGAGCAGAACTTCCTCTTGTTCCGCTTCTCGCAAGAGCGAAGAGGACTATGCGGGAAAACCCCACTTCCGAAACGGAATGGATAAGATCCGGAGGAATCAACCACTTGAGAGACAGGAAGGATCTGCTGAGGCGATCAGCCAGAGTGCTCCGACCACTGGGAGAAAGGACGGTACTAGGTCCATCAATTGGGCTGTGCAGGCGCCCCGGAGCTGGATAGCTCCCTGCAAAGAGGGGAGGACCGTGCTCCTCCGTGCTTGTTTATGCAACGCGTGTCCGCTGTGTTGTTTGTGAACACCGAGACACAACAGCCTTGCAGGTGCTGCTGAAGCGCCTGTTACACAAGGCAGACTGCTCTCAACTCCCGGACATTGATGTGCAAGGCCAGCTGGTGAGCCAATCGAAGGCCTTAAGTGTGAAACTGACCCAAGTAAGCACCCCAGCCGAGAGATGGGGCGCCCATCATGAGGGACACCGAGGGGTGAGGTGGATGGAACAGCATCCCTGCACACATCAGGAGGGCGCCGACCCCAGTCGAGGGAGCCTAGGACGCTCGGGGGGATCGAGGCGACCATGACCATGTCACCTTTGGCCGGGTGGTACACTGAGGTGAGTCACGATTAAAGTGTACGGAGGCGCAGCCTGGCATGTTTGGTTACGAACGTGCAGGCAGCCATGTGACCCAGGAAACCTAGGCAAGTTCAAGCCACAGTTGTCAGGAAGGTCCATAGACCTTGTACAATGGTTACCATCGCGTGAAACCAAGGCGTAGGTAAGCAGGCTGTGCGATACTGGAGTCCAGGGTGGCCCCCAGTTAAGTCTATTCCCTGTGTGGGAATCAGGTGGATTCCTCTTTATGGATCATCAGGCCTGAACGCAGGAATAGGACCTTGTCGATGCCCACATGAGTGGTAACTTGGGCCCCGGTGGTCCCTGGAATGAGCCAATCGTCTAGATATAGAGAACGGTAGCCGACGGTGGCGGAGAGGTGGCGACTACAGCCAGACACTGTGGATACACATGGGCTGTATAGAGGCCAGCCGGGAGGACCGTAAACTGGAAATGACGGTTGGCCACAAACCAGAGGTACCTTCTGTGTGGAGGATAAGTGGCGACGTGAAAATATGCGCCTGCTATATCGAGGGCGGAATACCCGACTCCGGGATGCAAGGATGAGATGACGGTCCCATGGACACCATGCGGAACTCCAGGTCTATCATGAACTTGGTGAGCTCCCGCAGGTCTAGGGTAGGTCTGAGACCTCCCTTCGCCTTGGGGATCAGGAATCGGAGGGACTAGAACCCTTTGCCCCATTCGTCCTTAGGACCTCCTCTATAGCTCCGATGGTGAGGAGCGTCCGCACGTCTTGCAAAAGGAATTGCTTGTGAGAGGAGTGCCTAAGATGGATGAGGAGGGATAGGCTTTTGCCCGATTGGTGGTTAGGAGGACCTTGATTTTGGCCCCTTTGGGGTCCCGACCAACGCCTACGATTGCCTCAGCGACGCCTGCTGGCAAAGCCCTGTCTTTGTCTAGGCGCAGGGTAAGGGCAGTGAGGCTGGGCGGAAAGGTCGGCGGTGAGACATCGGTATGCATATGCCGAGAGGGAGTGCATAGTGACCTTGCTGTCCTTTGGCCTTGCAGCCTAGGGTCAGCTGTGAGAACAGGCCTTTGTCATTGAAGGACAAGTCCTGTATAGTGTGCAGCAGCTGCGAGGGGAGGCTCGATAACTGGAGCCATGAAATGTGCCTCGTGGCCACACCCGAGGCCAGAGTCGTGGCTGCGGAGTCAGCTACATCCAACAAGGCCTGGAGGGAAGCTCTCACCACTTTCGTTCCATTTTTCCAGGAGGGCATCAAACCCCTGACAGAAGTTCAGAGAAACCGACTCTGTAAAGTCTCCCAGCGCCGCCCATAGTAACGGCTGAGCAGGGCTTGCTGGTTTGCAAGGCGAAGTTGTAGGGCGCCTGCCGAGTACATCTTATGGCCCAGGGAGTCCATTTGCCTAGCCTCCTTGAATTTAGGGGCTGGTACCTGTCGGCCATGGCGTTGCATGTTATTGATGGACTAAGTGGCAAGGGAGCAGGGGAAAGACGTACCTATAGGTACCCGCCACCCTGGAGGATACCATGCACACGCATTCGACTCGAGCCCATGGGCGGATAGTGACCACTTGGAGATTCATAGTGAACGCCACTCGCCTCGGGAGGTCCTGATGGGCCCCTGCCGATTAGGAGGAGGCCGAAGGAGTACGCTCCTGCCAGCGCCTCATGTGGGGAGGAGGAAGAAGAAAGGCCAGGGACAAGTGGGTCCTGTGTGGGCTCACGCCCTGGACGACCTCCTGATCCGTGGGATGTGGGAACCGTGGCTGAACTGGGCTTCCTCCATACCAGTCGGAGGGGACGGCCAACCGTCGCCTCTGGCACCCAGTGCTCTGACAGAACAGAGCGAGATCGATCACAGGTAGGCCTCAGCCTGACGGCACGCCCGAGACATACAGGATAGCCACTGATGGGGGTTAGGTCCTGGCCCTGGGGCCCGTGGGCGACTCTGGTGTGCGCGCCCGAAGGGATGGCCATGGAGGAGCTAAAAGCCCTGGGCATAGTCTACCTCTAGCTGATGTCGTTTCAACGCGGTACCGGGATCGGTACCGGAGGCATACTGGTATCGAGCGAAATGGGACCTGCGACCGAGCGTGCCAGGAGGTCGACCGAAATCTCGAGGCTGGATGCCGGAGTGGCTACGGAGTCCAGAGCCTGGAGCGGTGCCAGGAGCTGGATCGGCACCGAGTGTGCCAGGTCGGCGAACGGACGCTGATCGGTGCCACGAGTACGACCAGTACTGAAATGGAGAACGGTGCCAGGACCGTGAGCGTGCCGCACCTGGCTTGGCGACGGACCGAGAACATCTGGCGGACCGCGATCGTGAACGCTGCTGCTCTGAGGTGCCGACGCAGGGTGGTCTGAGCAAGGCAGGCTTGCCGATCGACAATATAACCGCACCGGGCGGTGCTGGACTCGACGGCTCTTGCGTACGGAGTCGACGGTGTCGATAATGTTGGTGCAGGTATCAGAACTGGGCAGACCGAGTTGGTATAGCGTTCAGGCTGCGGAGCAGGCGGCTCTGACGCAGCTGGAGAGTAAGCTCAACCACGGCTTGTACCGGGGAGCTTTCCGGTACCAGACTCGACAGCTCTTGCATGGCCGGAGTGAACGGTGCCGATACCGCCGGTGCCGCAGCAGGTATAGGTGCCGGCAGTGCAACTTAGGAGAGCGCTCGGGCTGCGGAGCAGGCGGCTCTGACGCAGCTTAATAGCGAGCTCGACCACGGTTCGTACCGGGGAGCTTTCCAGCACCGGACTCGACCGCTCTTGCATGGCCGGAGTTAACGGTGTGGATATTGTCGGTGCCGCGGCAGACATCGGTGCCGGGCGATCCGACTTAGCATAGCACTCGGCCGCGGAGCAGGCGGCTCGGACGCAGCAAGAATCTTGTGCCTCTTCATACAACAGGAGAGGGATCCATGCCGAGTGGACGTCGGAGCCAGCGACGGCCGGTGCCGAGGCCTCGTGGTACCGGGCGATCCGTGCCGAGGAGCGCCCCTTGAAGACTAACCAGCGCCGTGCCGAGCGGAGGGGCAAGAGCTGCCTCCTCAGGAGCTGCTTGAGACGAAAGTCCCGCCTCCCTTTGTTCTCGGATTAAAGGCCTTACAAAAGCGGCACTTATCTGTTAGGTGAGATTCTCAAGGTACTTAGGAGAGGATCTCTTGTCGGCATCGCTTGTGGCCGGCCGAGCATTGTAAAACCCTGTGGACTGGGCATCGCATCTGCACCGGTGTCGGGAAGGTAATCCCCAACCTCTGAATTAAATACTCTAACTATACTACTATAGAAATCTGAACTATAATTAACGAGAGAAACTATGAGTAGCTAGGAAGTGGAGGTCAGTTAAGCCGCTACCCACTGTTCCAACGACCGACACGGGCGGTAAGAAGGAACTGAGGAGTGGGTGGGTCGGCTGGTGTATATATCCGCGCCATGGTGGCGCCACTCCAGGGGCGCCCAGCCAACCCACTGAGTTGCTAGTGTAAAAGTCTTCTGACGAACGCACGCGCGCGCACACACCTACATGGAATGGATATGAGCAATCACTGAAGAAGAACCAGGGATTGCATAAATTAACAACAAGCAGTAGGGTGCTTACACTGTTTCTTTACTGAAAATCTCTCAACAGCTTGACGATGCCTTTCTAGAGGCCTCTGAGAACTTACACATCGGTAGCCCTGTGGGAAAAAATATATCGTGCCTCAGCTGTTTTTGCTCATGCCTGAGACACAGATCTCAAGAGGAAAATCTGGAAAAGGACAAAATGGAAGAATGAATTGTAGTGAGATGAGGCCTGATCTGAAGTAAGGGTCAAGATGTTGCTAAGCAAATTTAGGCTGTGAGCCAGAGGCAGGCCCTGCTCACAGAAATTGGCAAAAAGAGGGCTGCTAGAAGAGGAAGGGTTTCAGCTGCTGTGTACAGATGTGGTCTCCTCACCTCAAAAAAAGATATTCTAGCACTAGAAAAGGTTCAGAAAAGGGCAACTAAAATGATCAGGGGTTTGGAGAGGGTCCCATAGGAGGAGAGATTAAAGAGGCTAGGACTCTTCAGCTTGGAAAAGAGGAGACTAAGGTGGGATATGATAGAGGTATATAAAATCATGAGTGATGTTGAGAAAGTGGAAAAGGAAAAGTTATTTACTTAGTCCCATAATACAAGAACTAGGGGGTCACCAAATGAAATTAATAGGCAGCAGGTTTAAAACAAATAAAAGGAAGTTCTTCTTCACGCAGCGCACAGTCAACTTGTGGAACTCCTTACTTGGGGAGGTTGTGAAGGCTAAGACTATAACAGCGTTTAAAAGAGAACTGGATGAATTCATGGAGGTTAAGTCCAGTAATGGCTATTAGCCAGGATGGAGTAAGGAATGGTGTCCCTAGCCTCTGTTCATCAGAGGATGGAGATGGATGGCAGGAGAGAGATCACTTGATCATTGCCTGTTAGGTTCACTCCCTCTGGGGCACCTGGCATTGGCCACTGTTGGTAGACAGATACTGGGCTAGATGGACCTTTGGTCTGACCTGCACGGCCGTTCTTATGTTCTTAGGAACGTATGCCAAAACAGCACCAGAACAGCTGGGTACGAACACATCCCACACAGATAACAAGGAACAGGCAGACCCAGCCTAATGACAGTATAAAAGCACAATATGATGAATAGACAATAGGAAAGGATAATATGATGGACAGACTGTATGATGGACAGATTTGTTCGAAACGACCTGTGCCAGGAGAAAGGCAGTAATGCGCAAAGGGGCTGCACCTCAATGCGTCAGGAGTGATGAGTAATCTGTTCTGCACCTGTGTATAAGAATACGTACCGGAGAGCACATCTTTGTCCGGCCTAGGGTGCAGTGGAAAGCCCCACCACTGACTGAGCTGTGTCCATTGCAGGGAGCACCACACCAGTAGCTACTGACAACAGGAACCAGCTCAGACTCCCTTATGGTAGGGGTCATGGCATCCATTTTTACAGGCGGCGCCAAAAGGTTGTGTTAAAGCAGGCGATTAATAAAACTTATTTAAATGTGTCAATACGAATGTGTCCCCCGCTCCATACTTGTGTGAGTAAAACATGGTACATGACATGGATATAAATTGGCAGTCGGGAAGTTTAGGCTTGAAATTAGACGAAGGTTTCTAACCATCAGGGGAGTGAAATTCTGGAACAGCCTACCGAGGGAAACAGTGGGGGCGAAGGACCTCTCTGGCTTTAAGTTTAAGCTTGATAAGTTTATGGAGGGAATGGTTTGATAGGATAACACTATTTAGTCAATAGGTCAATAACGTGCCGCCACTGGTAATTAGTACCGAGGGTCAATGTTGGGATATTGAAAGTCTTTTTCCCGAGTGTCTGGCTGGAGAGTCTTGCCCGCATGCTCGGGGTTCAGCTGATCGCCAGATTTGGGGTCGGGAAGGAATTTTCCTCCAGGGTAGATTGGCAGTGGCCCTGGAGGTTTTTCACCTTCCTCCGCAGCATGGGGCAGGGGTCGCTTGCTGGAGGATTACCTGCTACTTGAAGTCTTTAAACCAGGATTTGGGGACTGCAACAGCTGAGTCAAGGGAGAGAATTATTTCAAGAGTGGGTGGGTCAGCTTTTGTGGCCTGCATTTTGCGGGAGGTCAGACTAGATGATCATAATGGTCCCTTCTGATCTTAAGTTCTATGATTCTATGTCTCCACAGACGGCTCTGTTAAATAACTATATTACACCCCCCCCCGGAAGTTGGGAGCTTTAGTGGGGTGACCCTCTTGAGATCTGTGTCTCAGACATGAGCAAAAACAGCTGATGCATGATAGACTTACTCCCACAGGGCTACCGACGTGTAAGTTCTCAAAGGCCTCTAGAAAGGCATCTGTGACAGGTGGGATCACAGAAACCCCCTGGGAGCTGCCACCTGATGTGCCCAGACTACTGCTACCCCTGCTTTCCCTGCCAGCTCAGGACCCCAGCACCCTGTCTTGCTGAGCCAGACACTCCTGCCTGCTCCAACACAGACCCAGGGTCTGAATTACTTGCCCCAAGCTGCAGGTTTACCTGAAAGCAGCTAACAGAAGTGTTCCTGTCTTTAACACTCAGATGCCCAGCTCCCAATGGGGTCTAAATCCAAATAAATCCATTTTACCCTGTATACAGCTTAAAATGCGCAAATCTATATCTAATCAAACTGAATACAGATAAGATCCCCACCAGTTCCACAATGCTCCTTTGACAGACTAATCTCCTTTTAGCCTGGGTCCAGCAATCACTCACACCTCCTGCAGTCACTGTCCTTTGTTCCCATTTCTTTCAGGTATCCTGGAGTGGGGGGGGGGGGGCTCTCTCTTTAGCCAGCTGAAGACAAAATGGAGGGCTCTCCCAGGGGTTTAAATAGACTTTATCTTGGGGGTGGAGATCCCCTCTCACTCCTGTGCCGAGTCCAGCTCCAAGATGGAGATTTGGAGTCACCTGGGCAAGTCACATGTCCATGCATGACTCACAGTTTTTACAGGGAGCATCCATTGTTTACATGCTACCTTGAACTTCCTCAAGTAGACTTCTTATGTGGATTGGAGCATTCCAAGATCCATTGTCCTTTCAGTGTTTCTTGATTAGGTACTTAATTTCCCCAGGAACTGACCAAATGCTCTACTAAGGTTATTTAGAAATCAAGCCGGTACACAGCCAACATTCATAACTTTGAATACAAAAATGATACATGCATACGAATAGGATTAATACATTCAGTAGATCATAACCTTTATGGAGATATGTTACATGGCATATGTAGCAGAAAACACATTCTAAGCATATTTCCATAGAGCCTTATGGGAGGTACCACACACCCTCCCCCTGAGCTTACTGCCAGAGACTTGGACACTGTCCATGGCGGAGGCAGTACATGTAAAATCCCTGTTTGTTTTTGGTTACACTCCTTTCAAGTACCTTTAAACCATATGATGTCATTCCTAAGGGTCCTAGCCAGTTTTGGGGGTCCTGGTCCTCAGATGCCAGAAAACAGGTTGGGGTGTAGTATTGTTAACAGAACGCAGACAGCGATATCTGTTACAGCGGAGGCGTTTTGGCAATTAGCCACCAATGCCATGAGGCAGTGTGCCTCAGTTTCCCCTTCTACACAGCAGCATGGGGCTGTTATGCTTTGCTGCTGTTCCAAGCTTCCAGACTGTTTACAGGCGTAGGCTGAAAAGTAACTTGCTTGTGGGGCTCTCCTGTCACCATCCCTAGCATGTACAACAGTTTCTTCCACAAAGCAGGTATGTCCTACATCTTTAAAGGGTTTAACACTAGTACACATTCCTTTGTTTTATCCCATAGGTGAATTAGCAAAAGACACAAGGTTAACAGCAAATCTTCGTGGACAGGCTTCGTCTCACTCAGTTTGACTCCTTTAGTGTCTATTGCATTTTCCCAGCTCTCTGTAGCCTCTGGTAGGCACTCTGCCTCTTTGGAGAAGGCTTTAATTCAGGCATGTGGTTGAGCATTTGGCAAGGAGAGGGTGCACTGCCACCATGCCTGCCCTCGGCCCTCCTCTGGAATGTCTCTGGGCTGGACCGCACTCCTTGTGAAGTGCCACCCATGCAGAGATTCCCACCAGTGCCACCCCATCTTGGAGAGAGAGTTTTATCTCTTACAGGTGCAGCAAGAACACCACCTTTCAATGGGGGCTCTGGACCCTTGGGCACCCCACTTTCTGTTCCCAACAGGCCAGCTGGATGGACTCCCTGTTCAGGAGATCTGACCTCAGGTTTCTTACAACATGAACCATAGGAGAAGGGGCTGGCATTTTAAATGCAAACTTTTCACCCTCCTCCTGGGAAAGTCCCTTCCCACAAAAGGTGGGCGGACTCTCTGCCCCCCCTTCCATCTGGGCTTCCCTCTCTGGGCTCCCCTCTGGGTCAGACACTCCTGTGTCCCCTGAAAGGGAAGGTGACCCTGGTCCAACTGTGGGCTCACAGCTACCAGCTATGGCAGACTTTTCACTGGCCAGCAAAATTTCCCCCTTTTCACTCAGGTTGGGTTTGCTTCCAGCTACAGCGATCTTGGGGTCTGTTTCCACCACTGTGGTCACCAGGACCCCAACTTCCACCTTTGGGACACACGTCTCTATGCACCCCAGGGCAGGCCCTGCCCTCTGCTGACCTGCAATTTCCTGGCAGTCAGCAGCTGTGGTGGCCCCCCGTTACAAGGTGGTTCCTCCCCCTCCCCTGGGGAGATGATTACGGGACAGGAGTTGCCTTCATCCAGCCCCTCCCTCTGGAACTTTCCTTGAGCCCCGGGACTACAGAAACTGGCCACAACCATCCCTGCCCCCAAAGCTGCATTCTTTACTGCTGCAGAGGAATCTATGAGACACCCTCCTATTCCCCCAGCAGTCCATGTGACTTCACCCCGCACCGACCCCGACTGCTAACCAGCCCTGGGACAGATTCTGCCACACTAAAGAAATCGTTTCCCAATAGAAACGGTGCAAAATTGTGTGCCACCGTTGCAACAGTCGGTTCAGCCTGCAAATCCTTAGTTTGCATGTGTACTTTAGCTAAAGGTGCAAAGACTTTGTAACCCGCTAACAGCTCTAATTCTGCCATTTTACCTGGCAACAGATCCTTCTTCTGGATAAGGTCCCTCCTGACCACAGAAATCTCAGCACCTGTGTCCCTCAGTCCAAGAAGCACTGCACCATTCATTTTAACAGCATGCATATGCTCATTGCTTGGTTGTGTGGAAGCAAGCTTTACAAATCCTGTGTGGAAAGAGGCCACAGCCTGGCTCTGAGAAGCCACAGCTTCATGTGTTACTTGTTGCTTGTTTCTACTCAGAAAGGGACACTTAGTCCTCAGGTGCTCAGTTGACTTACAATCATAGCACCTCTTGGGCTCCTCTGCTTGCACAGGAAATTTGGGACGAGTTCCAGGGGAATTGGGAGGTTCCCCAGCCTCCTTTTCCCAGGGGTAAAACGGTGATTCTGCTTTCCCCAACCCTGTACCCTCTCCCAGTGGTTTATGTTTGATTGCAGCTTGTGCTTGCTCATAAGAGTCTGCATACCCACCTAATTCACCCACTGCATTTACCTTTTGTCCCACAAATACTGTTTTACATCTTCCTGCCCATATTCAGGAAGTGTTCCTGAGTAACCAGATCACACATCCCTTGGAAGCTTGTAATGCCCTTCCCCCACACCCACTAGTCTACCAAATATCTCATTTCATTGGCATAAACCACATAACTCAATCCAGAAACCCTCTTAAGACTCCTGAATTTCACCCTGTAGGTTTCAGGTGTAATCTGAAACTCTTTCAAAACCAGATCCTTAAATTTACTGTAGTTTGAAGCATCATCAATAGGCATCTTACTGAATATGTCCAGAGCTCTACCA
Source organism: Mauremys reevesii (assembly GCF_016161935.1). Taxonomy (NCBI): domain Eukaryota; kingdom Metazoa; phylum Chordata; order Testudines; family Geoemydidae; genus Mauremys; species Mauremys reevesii. The sequence continues at coordinate 91,517 of NW_024100756.1, forward strand.
GTCCATTTTGCTATCAATGTGGTCATCTTTTGATCTTCAGGGATGGCATGCAGGGTGCCCAGTCTCTTGAAGGTGATGAAATATTCGGCGATCTCGCTGGATTCCTCATACTGTGGACACAGTTGCTCCCATTTATGAATTTTTGGGGAAGTGGAGCCAGCAGGTGGAGGGTTTTGTCTCTTTGACTCCGTTACAGCCAGTTCATGCTTCTGGGCCTTTCTCTGGGTCTGCATAGCTCTCTCGTGGGCAGCCTCTTCCCTGGCTTTTTCTACCTCCATCCTTGCTGTCTCTGCCTCCATAGCTCTCTTGTGGGAAGCTGCTTCTGCCTCCACCCTTGCTGTCTCTGCCTCCATAGCTCTCTCGTGGGCAGCCTCCTCCTCTCCATTAGTCTTTATGTTCATTTTCTTTCTTGTGCTTCCAGTCTAGCCAACTCTAGTTTGTTAGCTGCTTCACTGCTAGTCATTTTCCTGCTTTTTTCTTCTGGGCCACATCCCCTCTGCAGTTCACTGAAAGTGGGATGCACTCAGCTCAGGGGATTCTTCGTTAACAGAGACTTTCACAGTGCCCAGTGTTCAGCCTTTCTGGGCAATTTGCACCCTGTGCAGTTTTAGCATCTTCAGATCTTGTCTCTTACTTATTTTGCTTCCTTTTCTGTCCCTACTTCCTTACCCAAAATAAGCAAATAGAAAATAACAAACCAGTAGCCACTTGGTCTGTTCTTCAGCCACCGACCACACTCAAAACTCACTTAAAATCACTACCAGTACCTCAAAGCAATCAGATGTGCACAGATTCTGCTGACTACGCCACTGTGACAGGCTGGATCACAGAAACCTCCTGGGAGCTGCCACCTGATGTTCCCAAACTACTTCAAGCCCTGCTTTCCTGCCAGCTCCCTGTCTTGCTGAGCCAGACACTCCCGGTTGCTCCAACACAGACCCAGGGTCTGAATTACTTGCCCCAAAGCTGCAGGTTTACCTGAAAGCAGCTAACAGAAGTGTTCCTATCTTTAAACTCAGATGCCCAACTCCCAATGGGGTCTAAACCCAAATAAATCCCTTTTACCCTGTATAAAGCTTATACAGGATAAACTCATCAATTGTTTGCCCTCTATAACTCTGATAGAGACATAGGCACAGTTGTTTGCTCCCCCAGGTATTAATACATACTCTGAGTTAATTAATAAGTAAATAGTGATTTTATTAAAGACAGAAAGTAGGATTTAAGTGGATGCATGTAGTAAAAGACAGAACAAAGTAAGTCACCAAGCAAAATAAAAGAAAATGTGCAAATCTATATCTAATCAAACTGAATACAGATAAGATCCTCACCAGTTCCACAATGCTCCCTTTACAGACTAATCTCCTTTTAGCCTGGGTCCAGCAATCACTCACACCCCCTGCAGTCACTGTCTTTTGTTCCAATTTCTTTCAAGTATCCCAGGGAGGGGGAGATGGGGCTGTCTCTTTAGCCAGCTGAAGCCAAAATGGAGGGCTCTCCTAGGGGTTTAAATAGACTTTCTCTTGGGGGTGGAGACCCCCTCCTCACTCCTGTGCCAAGTCCAGCTCCAAGATGGAGTTTTGGAGTCACTTGGGCAAGCCACATATCCATGCATGACTCACAGTTTTTACAGGGAGCATCCATTGTTTACATGCTACCTTGAACTTCCTCAAGTAGACTTCTTATGTGGATTGGAGCATTCCAAGATCCATTGTCCTTTCAGTGTTTCTTGATTAGGTACTTAATTTCAACATTCCTTTCCCCAGGAACTGACCAAATGCTCTACTAAGGTTATTTAGAAATCAAGCCGGTACACAGCCAACATTCATAACTTTGAATACAAAAATGATACATGCATACGAATAGGATTAATACATTCATTAGATCATAACCTTTACGGAGATGTGTTACATGGCATATGTAGCATAAAACACATTCTAAGCATAGTTCCATAAAACACATTCTAAGCATTATTTCCATAAAGCCTTATGGGAGGTACTGTCAAAAGCCGTATAGGAGGTACTGTCACAGCATCGTTAAGCTGTTGAGAGATTTTCAGAAAACAAACAGTGTAAGAACCCAACGGTTGAGTCAAAGGGTCCTCCTTGGAACTGTCATTGAGGTAGCGCTATCTCCACACAAGTCTAAAGGTGCTTGGGGTTAAAACAAAGTCCGAAGTTCTCATGGGGGTGGTAAAGGAGTCCATGTTTCCTCTCAGTAGCCTTTCCACAATTTCTAACACACGTGTCCTTGGTCAGAGATGGCCTCCTCTGCCCGGAGCTGGGACTTATGGGGTAATGGTGCTGCTCTCTGATTGGCAGAGGGCGTTGGGAGGAGTTCTTAGAGGGGGTCACACGACCCACTTCCGAACAGGTCACCCCACCCCAGAACTCACTCTGATTGGTCGAATCTCCTCTGAGGGAGGTCCTATCAGGGTGAACCCCATCCTGATTGGTAGAGGGAAGTAGGAGGAGTTCTTAGAGGGGTCACATGACCCACATCCAGATGGGTCACTCCACCCCAGAACTTGCCTTGATTGGTCAAATCTCCTCTCGGGGTGGTCCCCAGCGGCTGAAACCCTTCCTGAGTGGTAGAGGATGGTCACGTGACACACCTTGCTTCCGGTCATGTGGCATCTTGACCCTGGGATTAATACCTCGGAGCGGGACTTCTGGTGACAGGTGAGTGGGGTTCAAGGCAGGGGTGAGCTGCAGCGGTTCGCACGGGTTCAAGATTTAACCCGCTGTTAAATTTTAGCAGCCATTTTAGAACCGCTTGTTAAGGGCTGCTAAATTTAACAAAAGTTCCCGCCCAATCCTCTCCTGCTCCGCCCCCGTCTCCTCCCCGTCCCCTGCTTCCCGCGAATCAGATGTTCGCGGGAAGCCTGAACACGCAGCATGGAGGCAGCCAGCAGGTAAGCTGGGGCGCGGAGGGGGAGAAGAGGTGCGGCGGGCTCAGCAGCTCCCGGTCCCAGACCGCGCTCCTCCAGCCCAGCGCCGCCCGGGAGTCGGGCCCCGCAGCTGCCGCCGAGCGGCCGGGCCCCGGTGCCGCCCGCCCGGGAGTCGGGCCGAGCGCTCGGGCGAGCCGGGCCCCGTGCCGCCCGCCCGGGAGTCGGGCCGAGCGGCTCGGGCGAAGTCGGGCCTCGTGCCGCCCGCCCGGGAGTCGGGCCGAGCGGCTCGGCGAAGTCGGGCCTCGTGCCGCCCGGCCCGGGGAGTCAGGCCGAGCGGCTCGGCGCGTCGGGCCCCGGTGCCGACACGGCCCGGGGAGTCGGGCCGAGCGGCCGGGCCCAGTAGGAGGAGTTCTTAGAGGGGTCACATGACCCACATCCAGATGGGTCACTCCACCCCAGAACTTGCCTTGATTGGTCAAATCTCCTCTCGGGGTGGTCCCCAGCGGCTGAAACCCTTCCTGAGTGGTAGAGGATGGTCACGTGACACACCTTGCTTCCGGTCATGTGGCATCTTGACCCTGGGATTAATACCCCGGAGCTGGACTTCTGGGTGACAGGTGAGTGGGGTTCAAGGCAGGGGTGAGCTGCAGCGGGTTCGCACGGGTTCAAGATTTAACCGTTGTTAAATTTTAGCAGCCATTTTAGAACCGCTTGTTAAGGGCTGCTAAATTTAACAAAAGTTCCCGCCCACTCCTCTCCTGCTCCGCCCCCTTCTCCTCCCCCTCCCCTGCTTCCCGCGAATCAGATGTTTGCGGGAAGCCTGAACAAGCAGCATGGAGGCAGCCAGCAGGTAAGCTGGGGCGCGGAGGGGGAGGGGAGGTGCGGCTGGCTCAGCAGCTCCCGGTCCCAGACCGCGGCTCCCTCCAGCCCAGCGCGGGCCCGGGGAGTCGGGCCCCGCAGCTGCCGCCGAGCGGCCGGGCCCCGGTGCCAGCCCGGGGAGTCGGGCCGAGCGGCTCGGCGAGTCGGGCCGTGCCGCCCTGCCCGGGAGTCGGGCCGAGCGGCCCGGCGAGTCGGGCCCGGTGCCGCCCGCCCGGGAGTCGGGCCGGCCCGGCCCGGGAGTCGGTCGTGGTCCTGGCAGAGTGGACCCGGTCCCCAGGCAGTGTGGTAAGGGGGCAGGGAGGGGTGGGTTGTGGGGGTGGATAGGGTCAGGCAGTCAGAGGGCAGGGAACAGGGGATTGAATGGGGGCAAGGGTCCCGGGAGCAGTCAGGAAAGAGCAGGGTTGATGAGGTGGTGGGGGCACTCAGGGACAGAGAGAAGGGGTAGTTGTATGGGGTAGGGGTTCGGGGGGGCCATTGAGAATGAGAGGAGGGGTTGGGTGGGGCGGCAAGGGGCAGTCAGGGGACAGGGAATGGGGGGATGGGTCAGGGGTCTCGGAGTGTGTGTGTTAAGGAACATGAGGGGTTGATGGGGCACGACCTCCCACGGAGGGGGAAGGAGGGAACCCGTTGTTAAAATTTTGGAGGGAGGAGGGAACCCGTTGTTAAAAATTTGGCAGCTCATCACTGGTTCAAGGGGCAGAGTTTAAGGGGTCAAGGGGTGCGTTAGGGTTTGTTTCATGGTATACTACTTATACTACTCAGGTTTACTGTACCATACAGTTTTTGTCTTGTTCATTTTGATCAGGTAGTTTTGTGTGCTCAAGGAACATCTGCCTTGGTGTGTGTTGAGATTCTCCATCAAGTTCTCAGCAACAGCTTGTGTGTTTTGCTTCTTCATGCAAAGAGGAGATCTTGAACTAGATTCCATGGGTTCAATAGCTGTTTCTGCTTGGCACTGCTGAGTATCATCTACCTGCAACACAAAGAAAAAATTCTCATGCTTTAGTGGTATTGGAGAACCTTGTTAATTACCAGCAGGAAGTGAAAGACCCATTCCAAGCGACTGAATAATATGAATTAGCAGACACACGCTAAAAGCAAGAATCTTCAATGTTTATAGTTATCACTCTTAAAATAAAACAGCGCTTATGCAGAATGCTTTACAGCAACTACCTACTCCTCACCATGTTCAAGATAGAATGGGCATTATCATCCATGCTTTACAAATCACAAGTCACATAATTTAACAAGGTATAGGCAAAGCTAAGGAGTAGTACACAGGAGTTCCTTGTCTAGTCTCTTCTTGCTCAATCACTAATCTGCAGAACTGTATTTTGAGATATGTAATTTAAGTTTAATTACTGATATTTCATAATGAATTTGTAAATGTCCTATAGTTTATTCTGTAAATATGATAGCACTTGAAAAAGTTGTTTAGTCCTGAAGCATTTACATTGGCCTGCAGAGGATATCCTGTCCAGACGTATTATGAAATATTCAGGAGAATGTCATGTCATTCTAAATATTTAACATAACCTTCACAATATGTTTGTTGTGATGGTCAACACTAGCTTTGTAAAACTGTTGAAAATTTCACAATGTGTACACCTTTGGGGTTCTCTCAAATTCCAGTCCCCACTGCTATTACAATCGTCCTTGTCTCTGCACTCCCTGCACTCCCCACCAAATTCTGACATGATTTTAGCATCAGTTAGCTAAAACTTCAGTAGTTATATATGTGTGCTTCATGACAATTGAAATCCTGAATGCCAAAGCTTCTGATAGTCTAGGTAATTGGCCCCAATTCTCATCCCATTTACACTGATGTGGGTCCTGTGTGAGAGGTGAGCATCAGGGCTTATCCTTCTAGTGCCAGCAAAACAGAATTGTTACCAACATATATTACTGGCAAAGCTAATAGGACCATTTATTATTAAGGGTACCTGACTCCTCCCATTACAAGAAGACCCTGTTTTCTGCTGCTTCTAACTTTACAAACTTTAATTGCTTGGGCTGAAATTTTCAGGGGTGGGGACAGAGTGGAACCAACCTGATCTCCTTCTTTGAGATGGTAACAGATTTTTAGACAAAGGAAACGCAGTGGATCTAATTTACCTCGATTTCAGTAAGGCACTTGATACGGTTCCACCGGGGAAGTTATTCGTTAAATTGGAAAAGATGGGGATCAAGATGAAAATTGAAAGGTGGATAAGGAACTGGTTAAAGGGGAGACTACAACAGGTCATACTGAAAGGTGAACTGTCAGGCTGGAAGGAGGTTACTAGTGGAGTTCCTCAGGATCGGTTTTGGGACCAATCTTATTTAATCTTTTATTACTGACTTTGGAACAAAAAGTGGGAATGTGCTAATAAAGCTGGGAGGTATTGCTAACACAGAGAAGGACCAGGATATCACACAGGAAGATCTGGATATCACACAGGAAGATCTGGATGACCCTGTAAACTGGAGTAATAGAAATAGGATGAAATTTAACCGTGAAAAGTGCAAGGTCATGCATTTAGGATTAAGAACAAGAATTTTGGTTATAAATTGGGGACGATCATTTGGAAGTAACAGAGGAGGAGAAGGACCTTGAAGTATTGGTTGATCACAAGATGACTATGAGCTGCCAATGTGATATGGCCATGAAAAAAGCTAATGCGGTTTTAGGATGCATCAGGTGAGATATTTCCAGTAAAGATAAGGAGGGTTAGTACTGCTATACAAGGCACTGGTGAGACCTCATCTGGAATATTTTGTGCAGTTCTGGTCTCCCATGTTTAAGAAGGATGAATTCAAACTAGAACAGGTACAGAGAAAGGCTACTAGGATGATCCAAGAAATGGAAAACCTGTCTTATGTAAGGAGACTCAAAGAGCTTGGCTTGTTTAGCCTAATCAAAAGAAGGCTGAGGGGAGATCTGATTGCTCTTTATAAATATATCAGAAGGATAAATATCAGGGAGGGAGAGGAATTATTTAAGCTTCGTACCAATGTGGACACAAGAACAAATGGATATAAACTGGACACTAGGACGTTTAGAGTTGAAATTAGACGAAGGTTTCTAACCATTAGAGGAGTGAAATTCTGGAACAGCCTTCCAAGGGGAGTAGCGGGGGCAAAAGACATATCTGGCTTCAAGACTAAGCTTGATAAGTTTATGGAGGGAACGGTATGATGGGATAGCCTAATTTTGGCAATTAATTTGGCAATTGATCTTTGATTATTAGCAGGTAAATATGCCCAGTGGTCTGTGATGTGATGTTAGATGGGGTGGGATTTGAGTTACTACAGAGAATTCTTTCCTGGGTGTCTGGCTGGTGAGTCTGGCCCACATGCTCAGGGTTTAACTGATTGCCATATTTGGGGTCGGGAAGGATTTTTCCTCCAGGGCAGATTGGCAGAGGCCCTGGAGGTTTTTCACCTTCCTCTGCAGCATGGGGCACGGGTCACTTGCTGGAGGATTCTCTCACCTGGAGGTCTTTAAACCACGATATGAGGACTTCAGTAACTCAGACACAGGTTAGGGGTTTGTTACAGGAGTGGGTGGGTGACATTCTGTGGCCTGCGTTGTGCAGGAGGTCAGGCTAGATGATCAGAATGGCCCCTTCTGACCTTAAAGTCTATGAGTCTAAGAGAACTGGGGCTGGCTGAGCAGGGAGATTGGGCCAACAAGCCTTAATTCCACCATATACGAATTTTTGAGTGCTTTTGCGTGTAATCCATATATGCACGCGCACACCCCCCCTGCTCTAGGCATCCAGGCCTTTCAAGAAATAATCAAATATTTGGGATGAGCATTAAAGTGGGAAGATTGACCTCATTCCCATTTACCAAGTTAATGAGCACTTGGCATGAGATCACAGATTTGATCATACCAACAATTTTAAGTTTACCATTATGCCCAGATCTTTGTTATGTGCCAAGCTTTATTCATTTTATTTACATTGATGACCTTGTCTTCACTATATTCATGGCAGATATAAAGGAGGCATGAATAACACGGCATATCTTCAAACTCACTTGGAGAGATAAATACATTATGTGGATTTCCCAGGCCCTGCACATTCAGATACATTTTGACGATCAGTTACCTTTGGTGATTTGCTGCCACCAGCTGTCGGTTTAGAGATCTTGGCAAAATTAGCTGACCTGCCTTTTTGTAAACGTTGGCCATATGGTGACAAATTTTGGCTTTGAGCAGCAAGACGGGCACTGGTCTTTAGGTTTAGCGCTGTTCTGCGCAAAACACAGGGGTTGGTTTTCCCAGTAGGAATATCAGCAAAGCCTGAAAATAAACAACAGCCATTAACCACAGTTGATTAAATTACTTTATTGTTCCAATCAATCTGATCTTGCTCAATTCAAGATGGAGATGACAACGGGTAATAATTTAAGAAAGTAAAATGGCATTTACTCACTGAATAACAGAATGGGGAATTATTAGGACTATCTTATGCTCCTAGCATTTTATAGGTGAACTCAGGCAAGGGTGTGGATCTGTGTAACAGCAACTCTACTAAAATGGCAAAAGAGTTTTCCCAAGCAAATGTTCTCTTTTTCCTTTAAAGGGACACCATTAACTGGAAAATCATTTCCATCTGAAAACGATGTCTCTCCTATTGTTCTACATAGAGCCGCCAGAGGGAGACAATTTTGTTTTGCAATTCCCTTTCGAGCTTTCAGAATTTGTTTTTATTCTAGATTGGAATGAAAACATAAGCCTTTCAAATGCTTTCATAAAATGAAATTGAATCAAAAACATCAGGCTTTCAATTTGGGGGTCTCTCCTGCTCAGCAAAAACTTTGTCCGAATCAATACATCTCCGTAATACATTTCGGTTTTGACAATGCAGCACATTTCAATGAAAAACATTTAGTTAAAAATGTTTAAGCAAAAATTTCCTTCCTATCAACCAGAAGAAAAAGGTGTTTTATAATGGGAATGGCTGGGCCTAGAATCCTCTCTTGCAACCTATATGAGGGCTGGATTTGGCCAATGATGTCCAAGTGTTTACAATGCTTCCAAGTCACACCTATGACAACACGATTATTTAGATAAGCGCATGCACACACTCCCCACAATGTGGACCATTCTCCTCTAAAGAAGTAACAATTACCTTTTCTGACCACCTCTGGGAGTCCGTCTGGCTCATACTCTGGCTCGTTGTCCTGGGTCAGTGAATGTAGGTAGATGGCAACCTCATCAGCACCTGACCAAGGGAAAGAGTCGTTACCTGTACAAATAACTTTAAGGAGACTCTGAAAGATGTGTTTAGAATGCAATGATCTCAATCATTCATTTGTTAATTATACATAAGACGTGTGCTTGTGCAACCACAGTCAACTATAGCAGAGCTTCAGAAACTATACTGATTTATGAGGATCTGGCCCTCATCTGAATCAAATGTAATAATGGAGGTTTTGAAAACATGTGTTCTAAATAAATGCATTAAGGTTAGAAACAGGATCATGATTAAGGCTATGTTTTAGTCGTGGGTATTTTTAGTAAAAGTCATGGACAGGTCACGGGCAATAAACAAAAAGTCAGGGCCCCGTGACCCCTCCATGACTTTTACTAAAAATACCTGGGACTAAATCTTACCGACTGGGAGAGGGGACGCTCCTGAAGACTGCTGGGGAGTGGAGAGAGAGAGCAGAGCAACGCTGGTGCTGGGGGAAGGTGGCTCAGGGCCCCACCACCACGAGTCCCAGACTGCTGCTCCAGGGACCGTGCCTGGGGCTGACTGAGCAACGGCCAGCGCGGCTGGCTCCTGGGCTTCCCAGCTGCTGAGATCCTGGGATCAGCTGCACCAGCACTGCAAAATTCACAGAGGTCACAGAAACTGTGACTTCCAGGAATGATTTGCAGCCTTACAATCATTCTAGTATAGCATTTCCTTCTTCAACTACCCCATACTTGGCTTGTGCTCCTTTAAGAGAGCATTATGGTCAGCAATTTGTTTCGGCAACATTTCTTTTCCTTCCCAGCTGCTTACAGGATTGCATCCATGTCTTCAGTTTACTGTCAGCGAATCCATTTTGCTTCTTCAGTTGAACTAAAGCCTTCAGATTGTCTAGCTATAAAATAAAAAAAAAATTTAGTTGCTAATAGGAAAATTCATTCTTCTGTCTAAGCATTATACTCTCACTAATGGCATCTCACCTGCCATTAAAAGTTCAGTGCAACTAAAAATCCAAACAAAAGTTATAATATGAATTTGTACAGTAGAGTTCACTTAGTAATATACAATTGAATTCTAGCAGCTTCTAATTCCAACAGAGAAACATTAAAGTCATGTTTATTGAAAGTTACGTGTGTGTAGATTTCATTGATAGAGAAATCATAATCTAAATATAATATTCAAAATAACCAAATGACAGAACCCGGCCGAAAAGCATGTGGTCCAGGCATGTTTGTCCACCTTATGTGCATTGGGGTGCCAAAATAAATGGATGGTAGATATCTGGCAGCCTTATAAAACGCACTTCAGGATAATGTAAATATCAAGCACAGTGCTCCATCAGCTGGGCATGGAGTGAGTACTGTAACTCAATGCCTGCTTGCCACAATACCGGCTCCACACTGTGCTACATGAGTGCTTTTGATGTGTTTATTTCTGAAGAGAGCATAGAACTACAGTCCTCATTCACCATAAATGGAAGTAGAAACAGATTGCAGACTAGAAAATGCAGAGGGAATTGATAAGAAAAATTCACCTAGATGGACAGGTTTAAAACTTTTCCCTTCTGCTTGGCAGTAAACACCCAACCTATGCGTGTTACAAATAAAACTTCATATAGTCATTACCAGAATTTCTCTTGCAGTGGCACATGGAATTGTTCACATGCCTATCTAAATTATTAGCAAGAATAGTGCTGTCATAAGAAGAATCACTTCATTAATAATTTAGATGGAAATTCTGCATACATCAGAACTGATGTGCTCTCCCAAGTCGAGTGTGACATAATGAGGTAGTAAAAGCAGTTTAAAGATAACAGGCATGTCTGCCCTGGGAAGTTTCATAAGATATTAATTAATGTGTTCATTAACACGATGTTACAACATGCAGTGTAGACACTGCCCTGTTATGTTTAATATCACATCAGTCAGTTACGGTCAACCTTAGGGGCAGAGTGAAAAGACATGTTTAAACACGGTCTCATTTTGAAGTAGAGACCCTGGCAAGTAAGGTATTGTTTCCTTTGCACCATAAGTGAAACTTTACCAGAACAATGAATGAAAGTTCCTGATTGAATTCTGCCTGGATACCAAAATGTATCAGTCAGGCTAAAAAAGTGTTTTTAATTTATAAGGAGGTGGGGGCGACTCAGAGGCTTGCTATGTGAAAGGGGTCAACAGGACAAAAGTTTGAAAATCACTGGGCTAAAGGATAATCTCTGCTGAACTACACTTTCCTTTGATATCCAAGCTGTCAAACTGTAGGCAGCTCAGGTACAGATGAAATAGGGGCCCATGCGTCAAGAGAGCTGTTTTTTCTGCTGGTATAGTGGAGATTCCTTAGCTATCAATCAATCATGTCCAAAAATTCCCAGAACTTCTGGCTAGTGAAGAACTAGAAGGATGATTTCAGCTCTTTCCTCTTCCCTTTATGCGAATTGTCTTGTAAAGCAGCGGATTCTTCTCGACATCTGACATTATTTCCATGGCCTCTGAGAGAAGTTCTGACCTCTGGTTACTCACTTATGTTGAAAGGGATATAAACATTCATACTTCAGAGCACAAGCCAACCTCTAACAGGAGATAGGTTTCTTGAAGCTTCCTCTGAAGCAACTGATACTGGCCACCGTCAGATGACATACAGGAGACTCAATGGACCACTAGTTTGAACCCATCTGTCCATTCCTATGTTTTTGTTCCAACACTACTGAATTCTGTAAAAGTAAACTAAAAGGAAGTGTACCCTGACATATTGAAAAACGGTACAGCACAAGGTGTGCGGTTCAGAAAGCTGGACGCTCTTTTTTCTGAGTGACCCACCATAACCCTGGGGGCATCTTGTCTTCCAGGTATGCTCTTCACCAAGTGAGGTGTGTTCCTGTAGCAATCATACAAGGGCCAAAGTGAAAACTGGGTTGGCTTAAAGTATGTTCCTTGTACTTACCTGCCCCAAAAGAGACATTTGGACAGGATCTGAGAATGACGTGTCCACAAATGGAATTTCTGGAGACACATTGAGAAATCCCACTCAGAGGACATTACCAATGCATGGCATCAGCAAACCTGGTCACTGGGGAAAACTAGCTCGGGGGTGACTGCTGCCAGGATACAATTGATGAGATGAAGTTTTGGGTCTTTGTAAATCTTTACCATAGTGGTAAATTTAGAGTCCAGGCCATGCCTATTTTAACCTGGTTGAACAATGTCCTGCACTGGATTCAGAATATTCTGATTTTGAACTCCAGGGGTTGGAATCCTTTCTAGCAGCTGGCAAGTTGGGAATGGATCTGTTTCGCTGGTCATGGCACAAACAGTGATGTTGTCTGTAAATGGACAGGGTTGTGTAACTTGAGACCTCAGCCTTGCTGTGATACTACCAGCCATTTAAACCTCTCAACACAGAGGATAGGTCAAAACGAAGAGTCTTGTATAGGAATTGTAAACTCTTCACACACAAATGCTCATTTTGTCTTTGTGATGCTGAAGATTTAATTGTTTGGGAAGAAAAAGATTTAGGTCATCTATGTGAGCTTCTGCTTCATACTCTCCTCTGCATGCTAAAATAAATTTGTTAGTCTTTAAGGTGACACAAGTACTCCTGTTCTATTTATGGATACAGACTAACACGGCTGCTACTCTGAAACCACTCTCTTCATGAATACCTTTGGTGTTGGCAGTGACCAATGGATTACTATGCCGGCTTTGACAAGGAGGGTTCAGGCTTCTGTTGTCTCAGCTACTAATTTCACTGGTTCCCCAAATAGCCTTGCACTTATGAAAGTGGATGCACGGGTATGGATGATTTTTTCACGCTCATGAGTGTAAACAGTTTCCTTGTAGCCAGAGAGTAAGAATGCTTTGCTACAAATCACATCAAGATAGAGAAAAAATTGCCATGAAAGAATATCTTACACAACACCTCAAGGATTTGACAAGAATGTAACCCAGAGAACTCTCACACTCAAATTGAGGATCATACCCTAGAGACGATGGCCCACTTGCTTGCCACCAACTAGATTTTCCTTACTAAGTCTAAGAAATGGCCACAGTTGGAGTTTTGAAATTTGCTGTAGTGTCCTCACTCTTTGGTCAATGGAATCTTTGGAAGAAACCCCTTCTGGAGGCATGGCCATGTCTCTCTCAGGTAGGACTACTGCTGCACTTAGGTTCCCAAACTTACACATTTTCCTAATCAATTTATATAACATTTTAGTTTAACATCTAGATTTAACCGGAAATGAATGGAATTCTTATGTGCCTCTCTTCTGGGCACACACTGGCTAAAGTGCTCTTTAATCCTTCAATGCTGAGCAAGCCTATGGAGAGGGAGAGGAGACTCCAAACTCCTTTCCTTGGTAAAGCCTGAGTCCTTGACCTGATAAACAGACAGGGACAATTCCCACTCCATTGTGACCTAAAATTTGGGTCCCCTTCCTGCTTGAAAGAGGGTCCCAGGCTGAAAACAGAGATGAACAAACTACATTACCCTGCCACCTGAGAATGGGCTTCACAGAAGTAACACATCTCTGCACACCCAGATATACTCGAGGGGAGAGAAGGGAGGCAGTGAGTCTGATACAGAGCACTCCAGGAGACCCGTGATATAGGAGAAAACCACAGCAAACACATCCTAAGGGTACGCCCAGACTACCCGCCTATCGGCGTAGCGATCGATTTATCGGGATTGATATATCGCGTTCACCTAGACACGATATATCGATCCCTGAACGCGCCCCATCAATTCCAGAACTCCACCGAGCGAGCGGCGTAGCGGAGTCGACGGGGAGCCGTGGACATCGATCCTGCGCCGTGAGGACAGAAGGTAATAGATCTGTAAGATACTTCAGCTTCAGCCACGCTATTTACGTAGCTGAAGTTATCTTAGATCGACACTCTCCCCACAGTGTAGACCAGCCCTAAGGGTGGGAAGGCAAGAGAAAAGATTTAAAGACTGATGTTTATACAACCTACTCATTACTCATTGTGTAATGTATTTTCCTTACAAAGGGGACAACTTTTGCCTTTTGGGACCCAGCGATTCGAGTTTCCAAGTATTATTCCTGAGCAGACTATGTCGGGTTCTCATCTCCTTGAGAGAATCCTCATGCTCCTGATCAAGCCTTCTCACAATGGAGTCAGGGCTTCCAATGGGTGTGTTTATGGATGCATGCATGGCACTAGTGCGCTGGTCCAACAAAGCCCCGCCCCTCACAGAGCAAGGGTTGGTGGCTTGGAGCAGCAAGACATAGGTAACCCTCTAAGCCCCCTAAAAAGCTGCCCCCTGAACTACTTGGGCTTAGCTTGATCTTGCAGGGCTTTCCTAGCACTGCAATAGCGGTCAAAGGGAGTTACTGAGAGGTGCCGTGTTTATGATCCAGAGAACTTACTTGAGGAGAGGGAAAGAGGAGCAAGAAGTTGAAATGAAATCAATATGGCAGAAAAATGAACAATAATTAATTAGAAAACAAAGTTGTTGGGAGAAACTGAACCGCCAACTTGTTCTGCTGGTGGACACACTTTCTGGTGGCCTGAGGTGAAGGGTGGAGCTTAGTCCTGGGGCCTTCAGCAACAACACTGGTCCACCTCCCAGTTCTACAGGTGAGAGGAATCACCTCTTTGTTACCAATGAGGAGAAAACCTGGGCCACAGAACAGACAAAACGTGCACATTTTATCATGTTTTCAGGTGTCCCGCTAAAGACCTCCTGTATCTTTGATAGCCAGAAGTTGATAAGATAACAGATTTAATAACATTTCCATGCTACTAATGGAGAAGTTATAGTAAATGTTATATTAGAATAGAGAATAGATATTAAAAAGGATACAATTTAATATTTGGGCTCTTAAAAGCTAAATGCCTTATTAACTGTCAGCAAAGGATATTGATATTGCTCTTATCCGCATTGATAACAGAGACTGAAAATAACATGGCTTTGTGAGTTTCCGTATTGTACCATTTCAACCAAGATATAGGACAAATCATTTTAAATAGTTTCCATTTTCCTGTCATGAACTAAGTAACGTGCTACTGATTCATTCTTTCTTTTATTACCTTGCTCAGTTGCTCATTTTCTTGAAGCGAGTTGTTAAGTTGCTCTTGAAGTTTCTTTTGCTCTGCCTTGATGTTTACTATTTCCTTTTTTAAACAAGCCAACTCGGCTGCAGATAGATTTTGGAGATGAGCGATCTCAGCTTGTTTGTTGCAACTCTGACTGCACTTTCTCAAGTTCCTCAGTCAAATCTTGATTTTTCCTCTAAATCCCAAATCTCAGCTTCTTTCTTTTCTAATTGTATTTCCTGAGACAAACTCTTCTCTTTAGTAATAAAAAAAAAAGTGCTTAATTTGTGAAAGCAAACTATGTCAAATATGCAATATTAGCTTTTATGGATAACACTATAAAATGGCAATATTGCCAATTTTCAATTTTTCACCTAGCAATACATTTTCTTAGTATTTCAGAATATAATTACTTATGTGTTCTAAAACTGCCTTTATTCCCAAACCATGACATTGGATAGCTGAGACAATTTTAGCATTGCCAGAATTCAGTTTTGCAGAAAGAACATACTGCTAGTCAAATCGCTCTATGCTTCACAATTGTAACTGTTTCTACAGCCCATCTTCACTGAGGTCCGATGGCTTGTACTCTGAAACTCATGGTTGACAGGCAACAGTACCAATGGCTAGATAAAGAATGTTGGTGCCCTATTTGTCCATTTTCCTCTCTTCAAACTCCAGCATATATAAAAATGTTCAAGGTGTTTGATGAACTGATGTATGGAGTAAAATTAAGAGACACGGGCAATACAAGAGATTTCCTGTATTGCAAAGAGAATTCTATTGAATAACACCAACTTACCATATGAAACAAGACTACGCATTCCCTTCCTACAGGGCAAGGAAAATTCAATGTCTCCAAGACCCAGAACTTGGTGAGAAAGAGGAGCAGACAGAGGGGAAGGGAAATGATACCAATCAACAGTTATTTGAAATATATCAACACCTAGGGTGAAGAAGGATTATTTAGGGTGATGATTCAAAGAGGGGTGTGGCGGGCCGGTTGCCCGCTCTCGCCCTGAAGGGGTTGGAACAGCCCTGCAGAGGGCTGTGGCTGGGGAAAGCAGCAAGCCTGGGCTGATTGGGGAGGCAGCTACAGCTGGGCCAGTCCCCAATCAGGCCACAGCTGGCCCTTATAAAAGGGCTGTGAGCCAGGCACTCAGTCAGTCTCCCTCTCGCTCTGAAGGGAGAGGGACCTGGCTGCTGGGGTACTAGAGTGAAGCAGGGCTAGGGAAAGGCCTGGAGAGCTCCAGACTGGCAACTCCCCAGGCCGCAGGGCCTTGTCCAAGTCCCACAGAGGTACTGAGTTGCAGGGAAAGGCAGCAGGTCCAAATCCCCCAGCCAATGATGAGTGGCCATTACAGACTGCAGTCAGCCTCAGTGAAAGGGGGCTAGATGGTACTGGCAGTAGCCACTGAGACAAGGTGGAGAATAGGGGGTGGGGATTCCCTGGGGTGGGGAGACCCAGATAGTGGATTTCTGCTGGGAGCAGGAGCCTGACGGGGAGGGCACCGGGGTCTGGGAGGGACATGGGGGCCAGTGAGGAGAGGGATAGTGACCAGCAGAGGATGCTCCAGCTAGAAATGAGCTCAGTCCCTGGATGACCAGAAGGAGGCACTGCAGGGGTGAGAGGATAGTCAGAGACTTGTTAGAGAGGAAGAACTGTCCGGGGGTTAAGGGTGACAGCCTAGGACTCTGAGCACCCACATTCAGTTATGTTTCAATTAAGACGAGGTATTGTTGGTTGCAGTGCACAGCTACAGCACAAACATCTTCTGACTTATTTTTTGTTCATAATTATTCCCTCCAGAAAATGGAGATAATGCTACCATTTGACACCTTAAGAACCACAGCTAGAAGATAGCGAAAGCAAGAAAATGGACTTAGAAGGCGTTACATTTTATTAGCTAGCCGAAAGTGCTGCCACTTGCCAAGAATAAGATCAAAACACAAAGCACTTATTTGGATGGCCTCATGGATTGAGAGTGCAAAATACTGATTAAAATGGGAGCAGGACTGGGTCCATACATTTAATTTTGAAATCTCATTAAGTAAGGTTAGACTTCTACAGGGATAAGTGGGAGCAGTCTCCTTCTTTACAATGGCTATTTAGCAGAATTACCTGTTCTCTTAAACCTCAATCTGCAAATTGCATTTTCCCAACCAAATAGACAAATGTAGGGAAAAGTCAAATTAGGGCTCGGCAGGTAACATTTCACCACGTTTAAGCTTGATGGCGACCATACACAAGCTAAAAGGATAATAGTTTGAGGTATATTTGTTTGTTTGGGATTTTAAAACACAGGAGCACATTGTAGTATTTAATATGCTGACCATATAGTTCTCTTTGGGACATATTTATTCCTCATTTTAAATTGCTTTAAAACCATATAATTTTATGAGTTAGTACTATATATTTGTATAAAGAAGTTCCATCTCAGTTTGGAAAGAGAATTGCGTGTATTAACTGAAAGTTAATTTAACTATATCACACAATGGGAACTTTTTTTCTTGGGTATTCTTCAAATCACCATTGATAATGAGGTTTAAAGAACCTGCACACTGAAGTAATAGTTTGTAACAGGATTTAAATAGGTAGAAATGTGTATCTCACTTTTCATCTCTTCCGCATAATTCTGGGTCTCCTTCAGAAACTGTTTAGCTGTTTTCAGTTCTTCTTGCAGCTGATGGATTTCTTGAGATTTTTGATCAGACTGGCAGCGAAGAAGGTTTTTTTCCTCCATTTCCTACAACAAAACATTAGTTACAAAACAGTTGATTAAGTCAATAAACTGAGAGTAGTGTGATGTGGAATACTACCCATCTGAGTCCCATGAAGACTCTGGAAACATATACATGAGTTAGGAACACAAACGGCACTCTTGGCAGTCCTCAGAGGGCAGACAATCCTTTTGGGACGTCTCCCAGCTGGCACAGATCACAGCAGTACTTAGGTGGCTCAGGATATGGAACCAGGGAGCTGCAACCAGTTCTCTGGTGCCTGCCTATAGCAGATCTTGACACAGGATAGAATTCAGCCCACAAAAACAGAGCGTCAGTGAAGTTAAGTGACTTGCCCAAAGCCACAGAGGGGAGTCAGTATCAGAACACAGGAGAACTTTCCAGTTCTAGCTCCTGTTCTCAGACCACCCATCTCTCAGTGTGGATGAGTCAAATATATGAAGTTGCTCTTGGGAGCAAGATAGCATTAGATGTAAAGTATTATTAGTCAGTAATACCTGGGGGCTCGGGATAGTACATTTTCTAAGCATCTTTTTTTCCAAATATTTTAAGAAAAGTTAAAATACCCCATACAACTATGTCCTACCTGGGAACTGAAATAAAAGTTATTTCTAAGAAACTAACTCCTTCCACCCAACTCCTGCATTGCTGGGTAACAGATGGCATGGCACTGGTGGGACTCTACTGGAAGCAAGCCATCATTTCTTCATCTACTTACTACGAGCAGATGGGCACCAGTGCGCAGAAGCCAAATTCAAGAAAAGGGAGGGTCTGGATGGAAAACAAATTAAAACCTTGCCGACACAGCAAGTCTGTATTTTCAGCTATTTAAACAAGTCACCCAAAGAACATAACTAAAACCGTTGATGCTTCTAGTTATTTTCCTTTTGTCTCACAACCTTCTAGTCCAAACTGTCCAACTGCTATACCGTAACAAACACACACACACACACACACACACTCTATCAATCATTCTAAAAGACACAGGTGTCAAGCGACAACATTTTCAGACAATGCTGATGTATGACAAATGTTTCAAAGCTGTATGAATTCTCAGCTTCCTGTGTTCAAAATATCAACAAAATTCAAGGGGTTTAAATGGCTGAAATGCCCAGCCCTCTTGCTGTGACTCAGTACAAGTGGCTCTGATTAAGAAGCATTCAACAAAAAGCTGGAACCAACAACCTAACATAGCTGCAAAAAAAAATCCCATGCTCTGATGCAGGACGTTCACAAAACTATTTACAAGAAATGCATTCTCCTACCTTAATCTGGTAAGGCTACATCCCATCATTTGTATTTACAATTTGGCCTCAATCGCATAGGCCATCATTAACTCTTGCTTGAATCATCGCAATCCAATGTATTTAGACTTGAATGCTTCTGCCCTGCAAAATCTGCAAGAGTTACAGAACACAGCAGCACACCTCCTCAGTAATACAGGTTCACTTGAGTACATCAGTCCTATGTTTCACTCACTCCGCTCATTCCCCAACAGAACACTGAATCAAATCTCGGTCTTTATTTTCAAAGCTGTAAAGGAAATGGGCCCAATATACCATTTTACTCTCTCAGACTTCAGTAGCTGTGTTCCTCAGGAACAACTGTCTACACATCAGAAGTAAAACTAGCAGATGCAGCAGACAGGGCTTTTTCAGGAGCTGGCCCAATACTATGAAATTCACTCCTGCAAAAACTTAGAATGACAACTAACATCACCATTTTTCGTATTTACACTCCCCGCGCCCGCTCCCGCCCTCCACACTTTGCCCTCTGGGACAGTGATTTTCAACCTCTTTTCCGTTTGCAGACCCTAGAAAATTTCAAATGGAGGTGCAGACCTCTTTGGAAATCTTAGATATAGTCTGTGGACCCCCACAGGCCACGGCTTGAAAACCACTGTTCCATTGTAATGACAACCTTTCGAGAACCCCTTAGACAGTCTGCAAACTCCCAGAGGTCTGTGCACCACAGGTTGAAAACTGCTCTGGGGGATATGGGAGAAATAGAAACCTCAAATAACAGATGCTAGTCACTTAATTATTCTTAACTCTGGAAAGCATTCAGATACAACAGCAATTGGCACAATAGAAGAACTTAAAAAAACCTAGTCGCTGATGTTGCTTCTACGACTATTTTGAGTTCTCTTCCCTTTCATTTTCCTTCTAATGCCAAATTAAAGGAAAAATCTTTTAATCTACAATCAAGGTTTTTTAAAAATCAAAAGTTACAGCCAGATGCTTTTTGTGTAAATTGGAATAACTTTACTGATTTCAATGGAGCTATGCTGATATATGCCAGAGCAGGATCTGGCTTCATAGTTAGAATTTTGTTGATAATGCTAGTCTATAGTCCTTGAAAAAGTTAAAATGTACAAATCATTTGGGGGATTTTCTCTTGCTTTAAATTGATTGTGTGACCAAAAAAGTACCCACTCCTCCATGAAATCTTAGAATTAGGCAAAACACACTTATACTTAGGAAGCAGCTACTGATTCTAGAAGTTCCAAATGAACTCAGATATTTAATATATTCTATTTTTTAGGACTAAACAAAGAGTCTCTTGAACCATACTACATAATTAGATTAAACAAATAATTCCATATGAACTGTAACCCTATCTGTAGTATGCTGGTGCAAAATCATTTTTTTAAACTCTGACCATACAACCAATTTTTGGCCTTGGATCAGTCCACATGGAATCAATTGCAAAAACTGCAAGATCGGGGCCTTATCTTGTATCACAGCTATAGGTCTTGTGACAGGGTCGGGCCAGAGGGCTACAGGAGAGTGATCCTATTGGGATGCAGGAAGTGGGGAGCCCACTGCTAAAAGATCCCCCCAGCCTTAAAGGGGGGATCAACAAGACCTGGAAACCAAGTGGTTTCAGGGGACAACTAATGAAATAACAGGGACAGACATGCTGTCAAAGGCTCAAACGAAGGGAACCAGATGGGGACACTGAGCAGAGAACCCCGGACAGCGCCCACTGCTCCTCGAAGGCATGAAGGGAGTCAGTGGACGCCTCCCAGAGGATTTCTGCCCGGTTGCGTGAATGGATGGAGGACCGGAAAGAGGCCCCACAGTTACAGGCCAACCTCCTCTCCCTGGTTTTATAGATGGCCATTTTAGCCAGGGCCAGGAGGAGGTTGACCAGGAGGTCCCGTGACTTTGTGAGGCCACCGATAGGCAGTGCATAAATAAGGAAATGAGGGGGAAAGTGCAGCCAGAAATGCAACAGGATATCTGTGAGGAGCCAGAATAGAGGCTGCAGCTTGGCGTACTCCAGGTAAACGTGCACCAGAGTCTCCCTCACGCAGCAGAAAGGGCAGGTGTCCAGGATGGGGGTGAACTGCACCAATTACACGCTCGTGCTCAGACCCCTGTGAAGAAGCGACCAACTGACATCCCCGGCGGGCCTTGGGAGCAGGGTGGAGTATAGGCTGGCCCACCGGGGCTCCTCACCCTCTAGAGGTGGCAGGAGGTCCCTCCACTTTGTGTCAGGGTGGGACGCAAAGGTGAGGAAGTGCAGAGTGTGGAGCACGAGCGCGTATAGATGTTTCCTTGGCGTGGTCTGGAAATGAACCGGCTTTAAGTCGTGCAGATGGCTTATGCTGAAGGGGCACGGAAGCCGGTTGGGTCCATGGGGCAGGGGCCCGCTACAGGAGAATGAGAGAAGGCAAATATATTAGCCCCCGATTAAGCAGGTCCCTTTTCCCTGGGTAAGATAACAGGGGCAGTTCCAGAAAAATCAGGAATTTGCTGGAACCAATGAAGGCAGGCAGGCTAATTAAGACACCTGGTTTAAAAAGGACCTCACTTCAGTCAGTGAAGGGTGCGCAAAGTGCTGAGAGTGAGAGGGCCTGCGGCTGGAGAACTGAGGAGTACAAACGCTATCTGGCATCACGAGGAAGGTACTGTAGTGAGGATAAAGAAGATGTTGGGAGGAGGCTATGGGGAAGTAGCCCAGGGAGTTGTAGCTGTCACACAGGTGTTACACGTAACACTGTAGACAGCTGCGATCCACAGGGCCCTGGGCTGAAACCCAGAGTAGAGGGAGGGCCTGGGTTCCCCTCATTCCCCTCCCTCCTACTGGATATAAGAGGAGTTGACTTGGACTGTGGGTCCCACCAGAGGCGAAGATCCCTGGCCTGTCTCCCTGGCCCACTAGGTGGGTCAGCAGAGACTGTGGAGATTGTTCTCCTTCCTTTTCCCCATGCTGGCAAGTGATGTGGTTAGCTGAGTGAATGGCAGGTTTGAGCCATAAAACTGGCCAAACTGAGGGCTGCCCTGAATATCTGAGGTGAGCAAATCCGCCAATAAGTGCAGGACCCACCAAGGCAGAGGAGGAACTTTGTCACAGTCTTTTAAGATGCTCCAAAAAAGGACAGCCAGAATAAGACAGTATTGAAACACAACTTCTGGTGGAAATACACTATTCTCCAACATAGAGCTTGCAGAGTTCCCCTGGGAGTCGGTAAGGCATAAATGGCACCAGTTCTTACTGATTTCCAGTTTAAATTATTAATTATTCCAGTTCCTTTGACTGGTTTGCTAGTAAAGCCTGTTCTGCTCTGCACAGCTTCTGTGTTAAGCTCACTGGAGTCCTTTTGCAAACAGTGTTTCACTGCTATTGCCTATGAGGAAAACACATCACATTTTATTTGTAGTTATATTGAATCTATATTAAAAAATTAAAAATTCCTGATGTCCCTTTAAATGATGAGCTCCAGAGATACCTTAGAAAACAAAGCCAAAAGAATAAGCTACGTTCTGCTTCCTCCTACAGAAAGAGAAGTTTGGAGTAACTGTTGACTTCTGTGTTGTATAACTAAGAGCAGTATTTGGCCCTAAACCTTGAAACTCAGCATGATGGCTTTAAAAAAGTGCAATTAAAAAAAGCCCAAATATCTGAAAAATCCATCCTCCTTTCACTGTCCAGTCCTGGGTTCTATATTCTGTATCATACCAAAAACAGTACAGGTTAAGGTAACACAAATCTTTAACTCAAGACTGGGCAAGGTTATGAAAAATATTTTCAGGCACATTTTCAAGTATATGGTTGTAATGTATAAATATATTCATAATTTAAGCAATAGTCATAGTACAGTCTGGTAATCATTGGGAATCCTAACCAGTGCTTTCTTTTAAGCTCAATCATAAGGGCAGCAGATTTAACACTTGCTCTCCATTTTTTTTAACATAACATATTTTGTCAAAGCGAGCACCTATTGGGCTTAGAAGATGCTTCCCCATTCCCACTCAGTCCTCAGCTGCTCATTTGAGAGGTAACATTTAGGTGTTGGACTGATGATCAGCTATCACCAAATATGCCATTGAACAGCCAACAAACAGAAAGGATCAACACCAAACTAGACTCAATTCGGTACAATCCAAATACCAAGAGATTGACAAATTACTCTACCTTTTCCACTTACTATATACTCAAGGAATAGGTTACATGTTGTGAAAAACCAGTATTTGTACATCTTAATTCCCCATATTTATGGACCAACAAAGACATTCAGCTTGCACCTCTGTCTCCATAACCACATTCTTCAGGGGCAAGGGAAATTAGTGTCGTGCTATCCTCTATCTTAAATTTATCACCTGACTTTATATCGCAAGGATAGGCAACTTATGGCATGCGTGCCACAGACGGCACACGAGCTGATTTTCAGTGGCACTCACACTGCCTGGGTCCTGGCCACTGGTCCAGAGGCCTCTGCATTTTAATTTAATTTTAAATGAAGCTTCTTAAACATTTTAAAAACCTTTTTTACTTTACATACACCAATAGTTTAGTTATATATTATAGACTTATAGAAAGAGACCTTCTAAAAACGTTAAATTGTATTACTGGCACGCAAAACCTTAAATTAGAGTGAATAAATGAAGACTCGGCACACCACTTCTGAAAGGTTGCCGACCCGTTATGTCGCTATCTAAACCAGGAAGTTAACAAGATCATAACTGTACCACCACCAAATTCTAACTGGTTTTCAACCTTTTTAACCTGTTTTATATCAGTCATAATAGCTCCATAGTACTCCAAATTAAAAAGGAAGTAAAAAATGAGAATGAAATAACCTAGTTCCATTCTAGAAAGGAGTAGGCTTTTCTGGATAAAAACCTATAGATGTCCAAGTTTGAGTATGAATCGAGTGTTTCAAGAGTAAACCTGGAAAGAAGAGTATGTGTAGAGAAAATACTAACCACCTCTGTAGAAAAGGTTTGATTAATGTGCTCACACAGCTAGGATGACACATAGCTATGCCGGACAGCTATCGTGGACAAATTTAGAACCTCTGTATGAAGTCAGTGTAGACCATGTCTATCATAAATAAAAAAGCAGTTTTCTATTAGAGAGTGTGGATAGAAAAGAAGCAGTGCTCATATCAGAACAAGGCTAAAGGGAACGGTTGTAGGGCATTACCCCCAGATTGCCTTTGGGCCCATCTGCTACCTCAGTTTACCTTTAATCTTGCATCAAACCAGATATCACATGTGGTGATTTTACAGTAGTGCTCTCTTCCAGGTTGGTTTATTATCATAACACAAGACTCAAACATACCCTTAACCAGCCTCAATTATTCTTTTCCGCATATAATGCCTCAAGTTTTTCCAGGTCTTGATCAGAGCAGGCCCATCCTTGTAGTCCCACCCCTCTCCTAGCTGGGACTTCTGCATCCTGCAAGTCCATCAATGGAGGCTTATCCCTGCACAGTTTCCAATTCCTTGTAATTCTCTTTCCCCAAAAGGCTTCTGCCTTGGAGTTCTGGAAAATTGTCACCTGTCCTCTTCACAGGCCCTCTGCCTGGGCACTAACGAGAGAGAGTCTCTCTCTGAACTTTTGGGGCAGAGGGGGGGGGGTCTCTCTCTCTTGAATGACCACAGGCTGCCCTTTTACCTGCCAGCAGGCCCGGTTTAGATGCATGCTTCTGTCACATAACCCTTGTATTTATTCCCATCATACAGGGAGATGGGCTAAACCTGACAAAAGGTGCAGCTGTGCCCCAGTCTTTTAATGGACCAGCTCACCCTGTGACAGGAACATACTGCAGCTTGCTCTGACCTGTGATATGTTTAGTTGCACTTAAATATTAGTCATGTATAGATCTTCAAGCACAATAAAGAGGACAGTTAAATTTTACATAAAATAAAAACTCAGCATCACCACTTCCATTTGAATAGTTCAGATATTAAAAATCCTACTTTGTTGAGTTCTGCTCGTAGAGCATCGTTGGCTTGCTGCAAGTCCTGGTTTATCTGGTCGCACGGCAGATCCCCTGTCAGTAAGTCATGTAGCTGATGAAACACTTCTTAGAAATGTAGAAGACTGGGGGGGGGAGGGGTAGGAGAGAGAAACACACTCTAGTTACATGTTTCTTGTCAAGTTACTATAACTATTAACACTGGAAAACGTGGGGGAGGGACTGTAAATTGCCTCTTTAAAAAGTTACTAATTACACTAAAGCGCTCTCTGACAGAAGCAAAAAGAGTTTAAAACCCATTTTTAAGTAAAGCATAAATTCTGTTATGGCCACTAATGGCCATGACTCACTTTGGCCAATCAGAGTAGCCTACTTCATCTGCTACACCAAGACAGGTGGATCAAAAAAATACTAGCAAATAATGGAATGAAGCTTATATATCGATTCAAAAGTAGATCTCCATAACAACATTGAGCATTACAACTAAGCAACCAGACTAATCCCCAATAATCATGATCCTTTGGGGTGCGGGGAATTCCCTTCTTTGCTATGATTACATGTTTAGCTTATTGCTGTCAAAATGTTTTTCATGAGGAAAATGCCTTAGTTATTTTCAATTTGACTTAACACATGACTGGGCAGCAACAGAAGTTTGGTAGAGGGGCATTGACTCCTCCCGCCTCAGGTCTGGAAGAGCAGAACTTCACTAATGCACACCTCCTAAGATCCTTAGGAATCTAGCCCATCTCCTGCAACCATTAGGAGATGCAAAGTAGATATCCATCTGGGTATAATTCATTTTTGTGGCTTCTTCCAGGCCCCACGGTCCTTATGGTTGGGGCTCTACATGAATTTGAGAGGGGATTTATATGAGGGAATAGGGCTATGAGGGGCACGGGACTTTTAGTCGGGGGTGTTGGGGTTGGTAAGGAAAAGAGAGGGCTGAGTGGGGGAGCAGAAAGCAGAGGAAGATAGGGAGGAAAGCACTAGTGGCGTCTCCTGGCAACAAACCTCTCTGCCAAACTTCTCTTGGCAGCAGCTGCAGGACTCCTCTAACAAATCATAGCAGGTTTGTCAGCTGGAGAAGGTAGTGAAGTGCTAGTGCTTCCCCTCAGCTTTCTCCTAAGCACCCTCCTATCCTCCAGCAAGACACCTGCTCCATCCCATGTCCTCAAGCTCCCCCACAGCCTGTTCCCACTCTCATTGCCAGCCAGAGACCCATCCTATGAAGTCCCCACCCTCTTGGATCCCAGTGATCCATTTCCCCAAATCTTTATGTCTCCCCACCCCCTTATTATACCCAGCCTCTCTGCCCTCAGACCCTTTCCAAAGGCCCACTCCTACCCTGGCTTGGCCTGCCAGGAGCAGAAGAATGCAGGCGGGGAGGGTCAAACTCAGGAAGAAGTGAGCAAATTATTAGCAAAATGTTCAAACTTTTTTCTGATTTTATTTTTGTCATCGAACTATAAATTAGAGGTGAACACATTGGTAGCCTGCCTGCCCAGCCTACCTTGAAGAAATACGGATTCACTTCCTCTTACCAAGTTATAACCACCAGACTACTATTATCACCAGCTAGGGAACATGGCTTTAGTCAACTTAATTCGTGGTAGGCCAGTAAATTGTTTCACTAACAAATACAGATCCATTCAAGGAACTGAGAGGGTGTGGGACCAGCAGGGCCCCATGTACCGGCGCATAAGCACAGGGCTCCAGAGGTTGCCAAAGCTGGCCCTGGGGTACCATTACGGGAAAAATTTTGACAGTGTGCATGTGGGCGCACACATCAAATATGGAATCACAGCGTTTTTCTTCTACATGGACAAATACTCAATGAACAACTTGTTCGCTCTGGTAATAGCAGTCTGGAGGCAACTTTAAACTTGTGAAAAATGGGTCTTGTCTTACCTTTTCCTTTTCTTTTCTTTTCTGTTCTACGGACCGACGATTATTTTCGACAAATTGTCTCTGATGACTCAGTAGGTCGTCCATTTTTTGCTCCAACATTTCACGCTATACAAAGTTTAATCATAAATCACAGTGATGCAAGGGTAATATTTATTATTTGTACTACAATAGCAATCCCGCCCCCGTAATCAGGATTGAAATCCCACTTTAGTAGGCAGTGTTTAAAAAAAACAACAACAACAAAAAACGACATACATACAAGGAAGTCATGGTCTCTGCCCCAAAATTGCTTACAGTGTTCCATGACTTAGTGAACACTCAAACAGGTATCCCATACCAAACTGAGAACAGATTACACTTGGCTAGAAGACAAGTGTGTGCTAAAGTTTTAATAAGTGTTTAGGCACAGGAGATAAATTCAATGCAACTTTAAATTTACAGAGAATCGGCACATTGATTGATCAGAAAAAAATTACTGAACTATTTTGAACATATTTACTAATATAATCTGCAATTCAATCGGATTTCAAACTCATGTAAAGAAGCTAGACTATAATAAGAAAAGCTCTCAACAGTCACATCTAGAGGTTATGGTGACAGCTATGCCAGTAACTCAGGTAATTTACAAGTAGCATCACTGTGACATCAGAAGCAGCAACCAATCAATCTTTCCTCTGCACTTTGCTATCAGTCAGTGAAGTGGAGAGGGCCTATTCACAGGTCAAAAGTTCTCATCGTTAACTTACTTGAACATCTGTATACAAACATGGTAATAACCCTGGATTGACTCATTGTCCCTGGCCTCAACCTACTCGCAGCCAAGACCTTCTCTCAATGGGGTCCTCACAGAGGTAGCAAAGAACAGCCATTACCGTACCTCTGCAGAGGCAAATTCTTAACCTCCATTCATATGATGGTATAATCTTCAGCATCCCGTATATAGGATGTAGGAAGCAGCAGAATTTTCTAACAAGCAGCAGCATTTTCTAACATTCTTAAGTAGGCAGCAGAATGTGCATGCATAGATAAAATCCCTGACAGCAAAGAGTAGGTGACAACCATCACACTTACAGAAGACATATGTGGTGGTGCCTTTCCCCACGGCAACATAACTTCTTTAATCTAAGTGTGTATGGAGGGGCAGAAAGGGGATGGGAAAAGAGTTAAGCTAAAGAGAAATATGAAGAATCGTGGAATCCATGACTTGCATGAGCTACAATGTTCTACCCAATGCACACGGAAATTGTGGAGCTGCAACAATTGGCAGAGGCCAAAACATTCAGCTGGACTAACTTCCCCATGTTAAATAGGGTGAAAAGCCAATGATTTTCAAAGAAGGAGACAGTGGTGCTGTTAAAACGTCTTTTTATGACACTTTCAAATGGCTTTAGGATATATAAAATATCTGTGTTTCTTAGATATTTGTTATCGTTATTCACTCTACCACAATAACAATACTGCATTGCTGGCTGCCTCATTAGAGAGCTGGCCTGCTATTTGTTCAGTCTATCAGAGCAACTTATCCATAAAGGAAAACTTTTCAAGGTGCAGATCTTCCCCACAGCACACACCCACGTAACTGGTATTAAAAAAAAAAATTAAAAAAAATGAAAAGGTAGGGGAAAAAAGGAACCAATCACTAATCCCAAAAGTCATAGAGCAGCAGATGATCCACTAGTTTCCATGGTTCTCCTGCTACGTTGTCCAGTATATCAATGCAGTGGCTGACCCACTAAACCAAACAACCACTTCATGCAGTGGCAAGGAAGCTCCTGCAGAGAAAGGAAGTGCTGTGCAGGCTGCTGAAATCTTGCCCACCCTATCCCATATAGCAAAGTGTAGGCCTCTTCATGGATATGGAAAGATGGGGCCAAATAAGGATTTGCCTCTTAATGAAAGGCTGGGTTTGACTGGCTTTATTTCTTTACTCTTATCAGTGTACACCTGTTTGGCATCTGTTTTAGCTAGCAAAAAAAAAATCCATTTTATATGATTAACACACGTTTGCTCCACTAATGCAAATTATTTCAACGTTTCAATTATATCAGAACTATAGCCACAGAAATTTCTTGGCTTCCTTGCACTGAATACAAGAGGGCCTTTTCCCCCTTGATTCTTCTGCAGCAAAACAGAGAGGTCTTGGAAGGACCCAAGATCTTGCATTCTGAGCACTTTAAAACTCTTCAGTAAGGTGTGTGAATTCTTTCCTGTCATGGAAGGGATCCAGAGGTACCACCAGAATTTAGAGGGTCCAAAGGATAGAGAAAAAATCTGTCCTGGATCATGCAGGTCTGTGACTCTAAGTGGACAGCACTGTTCTCTTTTCTTATTTATGTACCAGCCTCACAGACTGCAATACAGTTCTACTAATAGGCTTTATTAACTTCTGCCTGTGCTGGTGCTGCATAAGCAAAAGTATGGATGTTTTAGCTCATATAAAGCTATTTAAATCTTTTAAGGGCATAGGGAAATGGTGGACTTAAATATACAGTAGAACCTCAGAGTTACCAACTCGGGAATGGACGTTGTTCGTAACTCTGAACAAAACATGATGGTTGTTCTTTCAAAAGTTTACAACTGAACATTGTCTTAACATAGCTTTCCAACTTAACTATGCAGAAGAAAAAATGCTGCTTTCCCTTCATTTTTTAGTAATTTAACACAGTACAGTGCTGTATTTGCCTTTTTTAGCCGGGGGTGGGGTGGGGTAGAAGGGATGTGTCTCTGCTGCTGCCTAATTATGTTCTTCCGGTTCCAAACGAGATTTGTGTGGTTGACTGATCAGTTTGTATCTCTGGTGTTTGTAACTCTAAAGCTCAACTGTAAATTATGGAGCCACCATTAGCAAGCACATACATAGTTAAGCTTTGTTGGAGAACTGTGTAATGAATTGTGTTAGTGAAATGTGTACTAAGTAATGTTAGAGAAATTATTATATACAATTCTGGAAGAAAATAGGAATGTTTGCTTTTTGTATGTAGTTCTGCTGCTTGAGATTGTCAGATTTTGCTGAAACAGTCTGTAAATCAGAAAATTGGTTTTTGTGTCTCATCTATAAAGTTCTTGACCAAGCAGATAGCAGGGTAGAGAAGAGAGCTGTTAGCTTTCAGTAAGTCAGGTACAATCTCTCATCCCCCCACCCATCCATTCAATCAGCTAACAAGTTTTTTTTTTAATCATAATATTAATAAAATTCACTGCTTGTTCTCTCACCTTATTCTTGGCTTTGATTATTTCAATGACAGAAGACCCCAAACTCTTCATATATTCCATAGTTACTAAAAAGCTCTCAACAGTCACATCTAGAGGTTATGGTGACGGAGCTATGCCAGTTACTCAGGTGATTTACAAATAGCATCATTGTGACATCAGAAGTACCAACCAATCAATCTTTCCTGTGCAATTTGCTCAGTAACTCAGGTGATTCATAAGTAGCATCATTGTGACATCAGAAGTGGCAACCAATCAATCTTTCCTCTGCACTTTGCTATCAGTCAGTGAAGTGGAGAGGGCCTATTCACAGGTCAAAAGTTCTCATTGTTAAATTACTTGAACATTTGTATACAAACATGGTAATAACCCTGGATTGACTCAATGTCCCTGGCCTCAGCCTACTCCCAGCCAAGACCTTCTCTCAATGGGGTCCTCACAGAGGTAGCAAACAACCGCCATTACCGTACCTCTGCAGAGGCAAATTCTTAACCCCCATTCACATGATGGTATAACCTTCAGCATCCTGTATATAGGATGTAGAAAGCAGCAGAATTTTCTAACAAGCAGCAAAATTGTACAAGTCAGGTACAATCCCTCATCCCCACCTGCCTATTCAACCAGCTAACAAGTAAAAACTCAAGGCCACAGAAACAGATGAGTACGAAGAATAAAAATTGCAGTTGTAATATAAGTACAACTGCATGCAGCCAGGAGTGTGACAGCAAGGAATAGCTGCGATGGGAACTACACAGATATAAGTAAGTTTTAGCAGGATAAGCAAAAATGTATTAATCTGTGTTAGTTATTGTGATTTATGCAGGCGAATCTTTTAATCAGGGCGGCTCAAAACCCCAGCACGCCACGCACGCGTCGGGCGGCATTTTCCCAGGAGGCGGCAGGCGGGTCGGCGGACCTTCCGCAGTCATGCCTGCGGGAGGTCCACCGGAGCCGCCAGACCAGCAGACCTCCCGCAGGCATGACTGCGGAGGCGCTCGTCCGCGGCTCAGGTGGACCTCCGCAGGCACGACTGCGGAGGGTCTGCTGGTCGCAAGGCTCGGGTAGACCTCCCGCAGGCATGACTGCGGACGGTTCCCTGGTCCCGCGGCTCGGGTGGACTTCCCGCAGGCATGCCTGCGGAAGCTCCACTGGAGCCGCGGGACCAGCGCACCCTCCGCAGGCACGTCCCCGGAGCCGCGGGACCAGCGTCCGCAGCGCCCCCTGCGGCATGCCGCCCTGCTTGGGCGGCCGGATTACTAGAGCCGCCCCTGCTTTTAATTAGGGGGTGAGAGTAGAATAGATATGCATAACGACACAGATGAGGGAGCTTCCTCTACTGAGTCTGTGCAAAGTTACAGAACAGAGGATTAAAAAATAGATGATTGACATAATAGTGGAGAAGAGACAGAGGAAAAATAGCCAAGCATAGCAGAGATTTGAGAAGAGTCACCCTGTCCCCAAGAAAGATAAACTTGAGCACTTTCTTGTCTTGCCTTATCTTTTTTTGCATGTTTATGTAATTCATACGTGATAGTAGCATTGTCTAAAAACATATATAATAAAGGCTAAAATAAATTGTTTAAGCCTAAATTGAAGTGGATTTGGTTTTCACCCAACAGGTTGACGTTTGCATTTAAAGTGGAACTAAAAATCCCAGTTTCACAGTATAATAAATGAATCTACTTTCCAAGTTCAGCAGAGTTACACTTTAGATTACATTATTTTTTTGCATAAAATAGTTTCTTACTTTGCCAGAGACATTTTTTTTAAAAAAATCACAATATTAATAAAATTCACTGCTTGTTCTCTCACCTTATTCTTGGCTTTGATTATTTCAATGACAGAAGACCCCAAACTCTTCATGTATTCCCTAGTTACTAAAAAGCTCTCAACAGTCTCAACAGAGGTGATGGTGACAGAGCTATACCAGTAACTCAGGTGATTTACAAGTAGCATCATTGTGACATCAGAAGAACCAACCAATCAAACTTTCCTGTGCAATTTGCTCAGTAACTCAGGTGATTCATAAGTAGCATCATTGTGACATCAGAAGTAGCAACCAATCAATCTTTCCTCTGCACTTTGCTATCAGTCAGTGAAGTGGAGAGGGCCTATTCACAGGTCAAAAGTTCTCATTGTTAACTTACTTGAACATCTGTATACAAACATGGTAATAACCCTGGATTGACTCATTGTCCCTGGCCTCAACCTACTCCCAGCCAAGACCTTCTCTCAATGGGGTCCTTACAGAGGCAGCAAAGAACAGCCATTACCGTACCTCTGCAGAGGCAAATTCTTAACCCCCATTCATATTGTTGGTGTCACTAGGCCTAAGTAAACCAAAGTTGTGACTACAGGCCTGAGTGAACCAGAGGTCTTCCATGCTGTGAACTTTAACCAGCCTAAGATGCTAACAGACAGCAAGCAAAATGGGTAACTGTCAGCTGTTTCAGCTTGCAGATGCAGGAGTTTGAAGGGGAGGAGGGGGAGAGGGGGGAGAAAAATCTGTATGCGTTTGTGCTGTGAAGGCCAGAGATAAACATGCGGATGAGAACTTTTCTAACACGCTGAAATGTAATGCCTAATGTAACTGCTGTTGGGAAGGGAAGGGTGAGGGGAAAAACCGAACAGAAGGCTTACACAAACAAGGGGGGTATAAATGCTGGGATCCCGCCTGCGCGCCGGTGTGCAGGAGTTGAGACTGGTTTGTCTCCCTGGCACCATATATGGGCTCAAATAAACCTGGTTATTGCTTCTCCACCCTGGTGTGATAATTAGTGCTACGCACACCGGGCAACGAACCTGCTGTTGCTCCGCCTCGGGCTCTTTGAGCCGGCAACAATATGATGGTATAATCTTCAGCATCCTGTATATAGGATGTAGGAAGCAGCAGAATTTTCTAACAAGCAGCAGCATTTTCTAATATTCTTAAGTAGGCAGCAGAATCTGCATGCATAGATAAAATCCCTGACTGCAAAGAGTAGGTGACAACCATCACACTTACAGAAGACATATGTGGTGGTGCCTTTCCCACAGCAACATAACTTCTTTAATCTAAGTGTGTATGGCAGAAAGGGGATGGGAAAAGAGTTAAGCTAAAGAGAAATATGAAGAATCGTGGAATCCATGACTTGCATGAGTTATAATGTTCTACCCAATACACACGGAAACTGTGGAGCTGCAGCAATTGGCAGAGGCCAAAACATTCAGCTGGACTAACTTCCCCATGTTCTCAGGCATTCCTGCACCCCTCAGAGTTTCTCCACTAATCTCAACTCAGAGTGCCTGCAAAGTTCAGTAGCTCCACCAGAACCTCCAGTTCTCCTGGTAACCACAGAACCTGAGGGACCCCTATCATACTTCTAAGGACTACAATGTTCCCCGTTTCTTAGCTCCCCCATTGTTCTCTGCATAACACCGGGAGCTCTCTGCCAGCTTTCTTTCTTTGCATGGGAAAGATTTCAAAATGTCTTAAAGAAATTATCAAGAAAATCCCCAGGCAGAAACCAAACAAAACAAATCATTAAACTCTGTGAGTAAAGTTGACAGTACATGTAAGTTTGTTTTTTTTAAAAATTCGTAATTCTGCAGTTATGAAAAACAAACAAAATGAAGCATTAGAAACCAAGGTAATTCAGAGTTAAGATCAAAATAAAAGACAGCCTAACATTTGAAAAGTAGGCAAGATCAGGGCCGGCTCCAGGCACCAGTGTAGCAAGCAGGTGCCTGGGCAGCCAATGAAGAGAGGGGTGGCACGTGCAGCAGTTCGGCGGCAATTCGGCAGTGGGGCCGTCACTCCCTCTTGGAGCGAAGGACCTGCTGCCGAATTGCCGCCATAGAAGAAGCGGCGGTAGAGCTGCCACCAATCGCGAATGCGGCTTCTTTTTATTATTATTTTTTGCTGCTTGGGGCGGCAAAAATGCTAGAGCCGGCCTTGGTTCAGATGCAAGTCTGTGACAACTGTCAGTAGGAACACAGCATGTGTCCAAAAGACACTTTGTCCGGACATAAGATAAGCATAAGCCGGGTCTGCAAAAAAGCTTGGAGTTCTCCATCCTTCTCTTTGAGGAGATCTTAGTCTGGAATCATCTCTGGACTCTTCCGTGCCCTGTACCTTTTTCACAGAAAGCTTCTTGTCCGACATGCCAGATTTTGAAAGAGGATGTTGCTGATGAGGCCCAGGAAGCGAGGGACCCTGTACTAGCACTCTAAGGAGCAGAGAAGGCATTTACAGGATGGTTATCTGACCCAGGCCCTGAAGCTACTCTCATTGCTTTACCCATTAAGTACATCTGGAGCAGGGCTTCTCTAGATTTGCAGGTCCTGCAAGTGAAGGACTTGCAAATATGTATTTTGTCTGGGGGAATGTTCCTGGAAAATGCCAAACATTACAGGCTATAGTGCCCGTGTTTGATGGGCAGTATGTAAATCCAGGGGACTTAAAAGCCATCCTGACACCAGAAAGAAATAGCTATTCTGGTTAAAAAACCAAAATGCCAATGAGCAACCACTAGCTATCTCTATCTACATGCTGCACAGATTTAAAAAGAGCCAGGTATTTTGTTAGCACTGCTCACTGCCCATGTTCATCTCAAAGCCAGGAGGCATGAGAGGAACTGAGTGGTGGCTGGCCTGCTCCACCCTTTTATGCCCTCGGTGCAGGATATGAGGATGCTCAAGGTGCATGAGACTCTGAACATGGGTGAGTGGGGTGCATTGCACACCGTCAGCAAACTGTGGAAATGGATAACCACTCGAAGGGAAAAAAGTTGCAAAGGGACAGCAGTGGTCTGTTCATTAAACCAATAATACACTGGCTTTTACAAATTGTCCTGGAGCCAGTACTAAAAGCCCTTGATCAAAACACCAGTTCAGTATGGAGATCTTATCTCGCAAACTCTTATGTGAAGGACTTGAAAACGGCACATTTTCCAGGAAGAAAGATTAGAGGCTAGAGGGTACGTCTACACTACGGGACTATTCCGAATTTGCATAAACCGGTTTTGTAAAACAGATTTTATAAAATCGAGTGTGCGTGGCCACACTAAACACATTAAATCGGTGGTGTGCGTCCACGGTCCGAGGCTAGCGTCGATTTCTGGAGCATTGCACTGTGGGTAGCTACTCCGTAGCTATCCCATAGTTCCCGCAGCCTCCCCCGCCCCTTGGCATTTCCGGGTTGAGATCCCAGTGCCTGATGGGGCAAAAATCATTTTCGCGGGTGGTTCTGGGTACAGCCTCACCCCTCCCTCCCTCCCTGACAGCGGCAGACAACCGTTTCGCGCCCTTTTTGCTTGGTGAACCGTGCAGACGCCATAGCACAGCAAGCATGGACCCTGCTCAGCTCCATACCGCAATCGTGGATGTTTTAAACACCTCGCGCACTCTCGTGCAGTATATGCTGAACCAGGACCTTCGAACCAAGGCGAGTAAGAGGCGGATACGGCAGCGCGGCGATGACAGTGATGAGGACGTGGACACAGAATTATCTCAAACCGCGGGCCCCGGCGCTTTGGAGATCCTGATGGTAATGGGGCAGATTCTATCCATTGAACGCCGATTTTGGGCCGGAAACAAGCACTGACTGGTGGGCCCGCATTGTGTTGCAGGTGTGGGACGATTCCCAGTGGCTGCGAAACTTTCGCATGCGTAAGGGCACTTTCATGGAACTTTGTGACTTGCTTGCCCCTGCCCTGAAACGCCATAATACCAAGATGAGAGCAGCCCTCACAGTAGAGAAGCGAGTGGCGATAGCCCTGTGGAAGCTTGCAACACCAGACAGCTACCGGTCAGTCGGGAATCAATTTGGAGTTGGAAAATCTACTGTGGGGGCTGCTGTGATGCAAGTAGCCAAAGCAATCACTAAGCTGCTGCTACGAAAGGTTGTGACTCTGGGAAACGTGCAGGCCATAGTGGATGGCTTTGCTGCAATGGGATTCCCTAACTGTGGGGGGGCGATAGATGGAACCCATATCCCTATCTTGGCACCGCAGCACCAGGGCACCCAGTACGTAAACCGGAAGGGGTACTTTTCAATGGTGCTGCAAGCACTGGTGGATCACAAGGGACGTTTCACAAACATCCACGTGGGATGGCCAGGGAGGGTTCATGATGCTCGCGTATTCAGAAGCACTACTCTGTTTAAACGGCTGCAGCAAGGGACTTACTTCCCAGACCAGAAAATAACAGTTGGGGATGTTGAAATGCCTGTCGTTATCCTGGGGGACCCAGCCTACCCCTTGATGCCATGGCTCATGAAGCCATACACAGGCAGCCTGGACAGTGGTCAGGATCTGTTCAATTACAGGCTGAGCAAGTGCAGAATGGTGGTGGAATGTGCATTTGGCCGTTTAAAGGCTCGCTGGCGCACATTACTGACTCGCTCAGACCTCAGCCAAACCAATGTCCCCTATGTTATTGCTGCTTGCTGTATTCTCCACAATCTCTGTGAGAGTAAGGGGGAGACCTTTATGGCGGGGTGGGAGGCTGAGGCAAATCACCTGGCCGCTGATTACGCAGCCAGACACCAGGAGATTAGAAGAGCACACCAGGAAGCGGTGCGCATCAGAGAAGCTTTGAAAACGAGCTTCTTCAATGTCCAGGGTACCTTGTGACTGCTGTGTTTGTTGTTGAACACCCAACACCCTTGATTGACTCTGTCCCTGTAAGCAACTCGCCCTCCCCCTTCGAGTACAGCTTTCTTATGCAAATAAAGTCACTCTCATTTAAAAGCATTAATTCTTTATTTTTCATTATAAAAAGAGGAGAGAAGTAAGGGTGTGCTTTGGGAGGAGGAAAGGAGGGATGGAGAAGGCCATTAAAAAAATTCAGAGTAACGGCATCCTTCTGGTTGGGCTGTCCACGGGGTGGAGTGGGCGGGTGCAGAGCCTCCCCCCACGCGTTCTTACACGTCTGGGTGAGGAGGCTAAGGAACATGGTGAGGGGGGAGGGTGGTTATACAGGGGCTGCAGCGGCACTCTGTGATCCTGCTGCCGTTCCTGAAGCTCCACAAGACGCCGGAGCATGTCAGTTTGATCACGCAGCAGCCCCAGAGTTGCATCCCGCCACCGCTGATCTTCCTGCCGCCACCGCTGATTTTCCTGCCGGTCTTCCTGCCGCCACCTCTCATCTCGGTTGTCCCTCCTGTCCTCACGTTCATCCCTCCTGTCCTCACGTTCACTGGCCTCTTTCCTGTAATTTGAAACCACGTCCTTCCACTCATTCAGATGAGCTCTTTCATTGCGTGTAACTTCCATAATATCTGAGAACATCTCATCTCGCATCTTCTTTTTCCTCCGCCTTATCTGTGCTAGCCTTTGGGATGGAGGAGGGCTTGAAAAATTTGCAGCTGCATGAGGGAGATAAATATTTAGAAAGATACATTTTACAGAACAATGGTTATACTCTTTCACAGTGAAAAGCACTATTCACCTTACATAGCACATGTGATTTCCCTACAAGGTCGCATTTTTCATCTTAATAGTGACTGCTTGCATCTCTGGGGTTACAGATCTCACAGACACAGGTCCAGGCATCAGGATTCAGCTTGCATGCGGCCATGGTAAGCCACTGTCTCAGTGATTTACCCCTCCCCCCCCAACGCATGGCTAATACCACGCTAGCTCCCTGCTAATCAACAACCGTCCCCTCCCCACCCACTGCTTGTCCGGTAGCTTGGGAAGCTCGCCTCGCCGGTGACCAAACAGAAAAGATCATCGGCATTTCACCCCTCCTCCCCGGCCGCTACGTGCAGGAAAGTGTTTTTAAGCTGCTGCATTCCACGAACCCAGTAGAAAAATGGCCACCCCCCTTACTTAAATTCCTGATTTTTAACCAGGTTATCCTGAACGATATCACTTTGCTGAGGATAACAGAACAAGATAAAGAGCGGATGCTTCTTGAATGCCAGCAGTCCCGGGACCATACGCTGCGATGCTTTGCCACGCAATGATACCTGATTACTTGCTACATGCATGGCATGGTAAAGTGTCCTACCACGGTGGGCAGAACAAGGATGCCTTGCCCAGAAACCTTCTGCAAAGGCTTCTGGAGTACCTACAGGAGCGCTTCATCGAGATGTCCCTGGAGGATTTCCTCTCAATCCCGGACATGTTAACAAACTTTTCTAAGTAACTATACTGTCTGCGAATGCATCCCAAGTCCTCAGGGCAAATCAATCATTAAAAAAGGCTTGCTTAAAAAACACTGTTTGCTATTTGCAAAGGTACACTCACCAGAGCTCCCTTCCAGGCGTCATTCTCTGCAATAGTTGCTTGCGAGGGCTGGGAGCAGGGTAATTCCGTCAGGGTGATAAAAAGCTCCTGGCTGCTGGGGTCACGGAGTGCTGTGTGCTCTCTGCGAGGTCTTCCTCTTCTTCTTCCTCTTCATCTTCCCGTCTGCATAATCCTCAGACATGGCAGAGATTACAACCCCCACCTCGGAATCCACAGTCAGGGGTGGGGTACTAGTGGCGCAGCCCACGAAAATAGCATTCAGCTCAGCATATAAGCGGCATGTTTTTCGACCTGCCCGGACCTTCCGTTTGCTTCTTTGGTTTTCTGGTAGGCTTGTCTGAGCTCCTTAACTTTCACTCTGCACTGCACGGAGTCCCTGCTGTGGCCTTTAGCAGTCATAGCCTTAGAAATTCTTTCAAATACTTTTCATTTCGTCTTTTGGAACGCAGTTCTGTTAGCACTGAATCATCTCCCCATATAGCGATCAGATCCATTACCTCCCGAGCGGTCCATGCTGGGGCTCTTTTTCGATTCTCAGGAGACTGCATTGTTAACTGTGCTGATGAGCTGTGCGTGGTCACCTGTGATGATGAGCTCTCCACGCTGTCGAAGCAGGAAATGAATTTCAAAAGTTCCCGGGGCTTTTCCTGTCTACCTGGCCAGTGCATCCGAGTTGAGAATGCTGTCCAGAGCGGTCAGTGGTGCACTGTGGGATAGCTCCCGGAGGCCAATACCGTCGATTGCGGCCACACTAACCCTATTCCGATATGTTAATACCGATATTAGCGCTACTCCTCTCGTCGGGCAGGAGTACAGAAACCGATTTAAAGAGCCATTAAAATCGATATAAGGTGCCTCCTAGTGTGGACGGTTGTGGCGTTAAATCGGTTTTACACTCGTAAAACCGATTTAAACGCCTAGTGTAGACCAAGCCAGAGTCACTGAAAAGGCAGAGTTGAGGTTGTTTGAGAGCCTGAATTATACATTTCCAAATTGATAAATGTTGGGTTGCAATTTACGTTTAACTTAACTTTGAATTTCCCGTATTTTTAATACTTGTTATTTTTAATTACTACAAATTTATTGTAAGGCACTCTCATCCTTGACTCGAGTTTACCCAAGTATTGAGCCTGCGATAGTTTAGAATCCAAGTAACTTTCCCCTGAATTTATGGCAGTTTAGGCTGAAAATATTAAACTATATGACAGTGTCCCTTTAAGGTCACAATTGGCCACCAGGTGTCAATCTTCCTCTATGGAATATTATTGGTAGGGGCCTACGGTCCATTTTGGTCAATTTTACGGTCATAGGCTTTTAAAAACCATAAATGTCATGATTTCAGCTATTTAAATCTGAAATGCCACAGTGTTGTAATTGTAGGGTCCTGATCCAAAAGGTATTGTGTGTGTGGGCGGGGTGTCACAAAGTTACTGTGGAGGGTGGGGTTGTGGTGCTGCTACCCTTACCACTGTGCTGCTGGTGTTGTGGCGCCGCCTTTAAGCTGGGAGGCCGGAGAGTGGCAGCTGCTGGCTGGAAGCCCAGCTCTGAAGGCAGCACAGAAGTAAGGACCCTCAATTTGAGAAACACTGGTCTCCCCCATGAAATCTGTATAGAATAGGATAAAAGTACACAAAGACCAGATTTCATGGTCCGTTTGGACAGAAGCCGTGGCCCGCGCCTGCTGGGGATAGAGAACTCCAGGGCTGTGGGCGCGGTGCTCTCTGTCCCGGTAGGCACGGGGCCGCGGCTTCTCTCCCCTGCTCAGGCACTAGGCACTAGGGGCACTAGGCACTAGGCAGAGCACATCAATGAACCGCATTGGGGACCACTGACTTAAACTGACCAGCTTGAAACCCGCTATAAGCGCGACCCTGCATTTATCGCCATGGAATTTTTTGGACCCCAAACATCGCGTTATAACGGGGTTTCACTGTACTTACAGTATTAGTACTTTAAAGCAGCCTACACATTCTAATTAGACACTTGATAAGATGCAAATTAGAAAAAAACTATTTAAAACTGCTTATCAGGTTAAATATGTAGCAATATAAAAACATTTTAAAAATATATCATCAAATTGGAAAAATTGAAAGGCCTTTACAAGTCTGGTTGGCACAATTTATATTTATTTTTGAACTTGGATAGTGGCTGTAGATCAGTTTCACTTTGTTTTTTACTAGCTTCATTTTCTGATTCTTATGCATTGGCACAACACTGCAGTGTTTAGGCCACAAATTTTGCAGAGGTTCTTTGTCAGGGGTTCTCAAACTGGGGGTTGCAACCCCTTAGGGTCGTGAGGCTATGATGTGGGGAGTCTCAAGCTGTCAGCCTTCACATAAACCCTGCTTTGCCTCCAGCATTTATAATGGTGTTAAATATATTTTAAAGTGTTTTTAATTTATATGGGGGTGGGGGACTTGCTATGTGAAAGGGGTCACCAGTACCAAAGCTTGAGAATCACTGCTCTTTGTTTATAAGAACTACCTCCACTGGAATTTTCTAAAACATTATTAAAACATTTCTATTTGGTCTTAAGTTTTGAAAAAGCTGCTTCTGAAGAAAAGCTATTAGAAACCTATATTTGGGGCCAAATTTAACCCAATAGTGTTCATTTAACTTATTCAATGCATGTCTCCCTTTTTGGAAGGGGCCTTTTGTAAATATCATATAGGGTCTTTTTTTTCACATCACTAAAACCACTTATCTAAAAATCAAAACTGTTTTTTTCATGATACACGTGTGTGTGTTTGGGGAGGCTCAGAATCTATAGTTTCTTTTCCACAGACTTCAATGGAATTTTGCACATGAAGAACAGTAGTCATCAATTTCAGATTATTAGCATGTGAAATGAATGATCTGATCATTCTTTTATGAGGACCTATTCCACTGGTACTCTATCTGCGAACAAACAGATGGCAGCCAATGGCAGTTGAGAATTTTCCTTTTTTCGGTCACTGACCCTTCTCCCTGCCCCATCCCCTTCCTCCCCCCCCAACACCCTCCAAAAAAACCCAGACAAACAAACAAACCAACCAACCAACCAACCAACCCTTCAGGCTTCCAAAGCTGAAACTTCATCTTAGGTTTGCAATTAACTTTACAATGTGACCGTGCACATAAACTAAGCCTTGAATGAAAACTCTTCCCTTTTAAACTAACAGTAAGCAAAGGGTGAGTGTTTGAATTGAGATAACTGTCCTGCAGAACAGCATTACCATTTAAAAAATGATCTTTTTCAAAGACCACTTGCCAATGATTTTGGCTTAATTGGATTAAAGCAGAAATCTAAGAAAGGAGACCCATCCATTCACTGAAAAAAAATGGAGGATACAGACACTGTCCCAAACACTTCCAACAAGGTAACAAAATTTACTGACAGAAAATCTGAAGACCAAAGACAGAATGGCAGAGCAGAAGACATGAAATGGCCTTAAGTCACCTGTCACCTTATCTGCTGAAGATAAGGTTCTTCCTATAGTGTTTATTAAATGTTTACAAAGACTTCCAAGTGGGTATCCTGCACAGCTGCACTGACACTAGGGCTACATTACAGCTTAAGTCGACATAAGGTTTGTTGCTCAGTTGTGTGAAATTAGTCACCCACCTGAGCGACATAACTTACACAGAGTTAAGCGTCGGTGTGGACAGCACTGTGTCAACAGGAGACATAGCTGCCACCGCTTGCGGGGCCCGGATGAATTAAGCCAACGGGAGACCTCTAGACCTCTATCCCATCGGCTTAGAGTGGCTACACTAGAGAGCTTAAGCTCAGAAGACTTCTCAGTTGAAGAAGCTCCAGATGCTCATTCAACTATGGTTCTAGTTTAAGCAGGCAAGGATCTCCCTGAAAAATGACTTCTTGATAGAACAGATTACTCTACAGAACCTGCCAAAGAATTAAATTCAAAAACACAATAAAACAAGTCAGTTTCTGAGCTCAGTTAATTTTTTCATACTGGAAAAACTTTATAAACCAAGAAAATAATTAATAAACATGTATATAGGGTTTTTTACCCAGAGATCTCCAAAAGTCTTACACGTTGAGTAGGTATTTTACTCCCCTTTTATATATAAAACAGTCTTCAATGAAGTCCTTAAACACAGAGGGTTTTAATTCTCTTTAAAAAAATAAGATGTTCTTATTTACAAAGTAGATTTAAAGTCATAACTACACTTGCAAGATACCTTGGTTCTGTGTTTTTAACTGCTCGATGACGGAAGAATTACCACCATTTTCAGGGAACTTGTTGTTGAAATCTGTCTTCTTTGATCTTAAGCCACTGTGACTAGGAATTGCCTCCTATCCCCATGGAAAATGGGATGAAGTAAAAACCTCTCTTTAAAGGGTTTCTTGACTGCTGGATGAAGGACAGCTGTGTGTCTTTTCTTGTTGCCACGAGAACACTGATGAAGAAGCCTGATGCCGAGCAATCTTTCTGTGACTCTTAGTACTTTGAGGATGAGAATGATTTATTTTCTATTTTAAAAGAGTGGGGGAAAGCATATCTACCTTTACATAGCTGACAATTCATAAGAGAATTAATTCACTTCTGTATGATGGAAATAAGATAGGGCAATTGGTCAAGCTGTCAGTTGCAATTTTGGATAACAGAGTCCGCGACACAGATCGTCCATCAGCACAAAGTACTATATGATTTACACCAGTCTGCTTTTATACCCCAGCAGTCAACTGACTGGAATACTTTGCTGATTAACATCACAGGCAGCTGAAGAGGGTTGGGGGAGTACTATCTGCAGTTCAGATATATCTAAGCTGGCCAGCATCTCAATGGCAAGAAGTTTGACCTGTGGTTCCTTATATTTAGTATATCAAGCTTTTGTTTTGTTTTTAAGAGAGGCATCCTATCAGTTAACATTGAGGTACCTTCCCTGCACATTCCTCACGATCAGATCGGTTTTGTCAAGCTAGCTGTTGACAGGCATAATATTCATTTTTGTATTTCGTTCTAGACTTACTGTGCATTAGAACGGATCCTCATTTGTGTTCTGTGGACAAATATAGCTACATTTTAGACTGTGGGCTCTAGTCATCTCCAAATGTGTGGTGATCCCATTAGCAAGAATTCTACATGTAAATCATTCCACACACAAGAGAGACACTCATTTATTTGCACTTACTTTTACAAAATCCCTGGACTCAAAAAACATGCTTTGGCTCTAATATCAGATATTTTCTTTCCCTAAACCTCTGACTGCCAGAAGCCGGGACTGGATGACAGGGGAGGGATCACTCAATAAATTGCCCTGTTCTGTTCATTCCCTCTGAAGCATCTGCCACCATCCAGAAGCCAGGATAATGGGCTAGATGGACCATTGGCCCTACTGGATCAGACCATTCTGTTCTAAAAATACAAAAAAGCTGCTATTGGTACTTACTGAACTTGGTTTTCCAATATGTCTAACATTTGAATGGGGTTTTGACTAAAGCACTAAGGGCCCCAATTCTGCTCCCAAAATTCACAAGAATGTAATCCCTGACATCAGTAGTGGAGCAGCTTCCCCCCTCCAGTAAAGCAGGGCTTCAAAACAGCCAAGCGAAGCTGATTGAGGAAGCAGCCACAGCTGTGGCCAACCCAATCAGGGCCCAGCTGGCCCTGATAAGAGGCCTGTGAGCCAGCACCTGAAGGACTCTCTCTTCAGCCCTGGAGGAGAGGGGTGAGCTGTCTGCAAGCAAGGTACCCGAAGCAGAGCAGAGCTGGGGAAAGGGCAAGGGAGCTGGGGAGCTCTAGCCTTGCAACTCCCCAGGCTGCGGGTCTTGATGGAGGTCTATGGAGGTACTGGTGCTGCAGAGGGCAGCCCAGGAATAGGCAGAGGCAGCTGGTCCTAACCCCTGGCCAATGATGAGTGGCCATTACAGACGCGGTCTGCCCCAGTGAGTGGGGGCAAGAGGATGACTGGCAGTAGCCACTGAGGCAAGGTGGTTTTAGAGGTTGGGAGCTCCTGGGAGGAGACCCAGAGAGAGTGGGGGTATTGCTGGGGCAGAACCCTGAGAAAAGGGCACCGGGGTCTGGGAGGGACATGGGGCCTGAGGCTGGCGAGACATCCGCCGGCAGAGAGCGCTCAAAGGCTGGAAAGAGGCGAACAGCAGGAGGTGCCACAGCGGTGAGTCTTCGCCTCGCTACAGGCGCTATCAGTCTTTAAAAGTGCTACAAAGGAAGCACCTACTGAAAAACAGTAATGGGAATATTCCTGGATATTTACACTGAGTTTATCGTGTAAATCAACTTCTAAATTTACTAGAAAGTGATTGTACACGTATTTCATTAATTTTGTTTGTAGGTTTTCAGTACACGTTTCCTAAAAAGGATGTAAGCATGTTGAAGTAGTATAAATATTCTTAAGGTGGTAAAACAACTGTGCCCAAGTTGAGTAGGTTAGGTTTTTTGTTTGTTTTGCTTTTAAAACAGAAAACATAAGAGATCATTTTCAGATTTTAAATGCAAAAACATATACATTCCATATAAATTCTATCCCTCGTGATAACTAAGTATTGAGAAATT
Organism: Mauremys reevesii; assembly: GCF_016161935.1. NCBI lineage: Eukaryota > Metazoa > Chordata > Testudines > Geoemydidae > Mauremys > Mauremys reevesii. The sequence continues at coordinate 136,353 of NW_024100756.1, forward strand.
CTCAGTCGTGTGATTATTTACATGAAAACAATATGTTTAAAAAGTCCTTTTTGTGTATTCTAATTAGTACTAACTTTTCAAAAATGCTGTCAGGAAATTAACCATACCCCCTGCTTACTCTTCTTAAATCTACACTTTAATCTCAGTGGTATGAACAATGAGCACATTTAATGTTACCACTTTCCCTGAAAAATCATATGGCTAATTTTGAAGAACTGCACCTTTCTCCATGTCACACATTAAATGAGATTCTAATGCTGAGATACTCTAGCCCCATACTTTAATCTGGATATTTCTCAGCTTTTTTCTTTCTTCAACTTCTTTATTGTATTGTTCTTGGAGTTCTTCAAACTTAAAACCTACAAATTGACAGTGAATATTTGCTAATAATCTGCCTCATTTCATACATAATCTTTCCCTTTCCATTTCTTATGCCTAATATTAGACAAGGGTGATAAAAGCAACAGCCCTCATTAATCTCTAGTGATATATTAAGACAACAACTCAACAGGAGTTCTTCTAAAACCGAACCGTTCAGAGACTGAAAACTGAGATCTGGAACTCAGTGCCACAATGAAATTGCAACCACTAGACTGAGGGACCAATACCAGGAGTACAAATGTATATTGTAATATCTCCTGAATGAAGAATTTTTTCCCGTCGCTCCCCTGGCATTAACATTCATTTGTAGCATGAATTAAAAATCAGGCATTAAGGTTCAAAGGAGCTTCAAAAGAAAAATCAGTGGGAGTTGGACACCTAACTTCTTGCTAATGGGACTCACCACACATTTGAAAATCTCAGCCTAAAGTCACATCTTGCTTCTCTCCACTTTAACTCCTACATAACTGTAGCAGCCACTTTCTCAAGGAACACCATAGCCAGAGTGCTTTGCCTCTTCCAAAAGCATCTGAAATCTCAGCTTTCAAATGAGAACAAGGACTGGGGATCTCAACTCCAGCTAGGTAGCCAAATGCAAGTTTTGGCAGTACCTTCTTTTGGTGTCCATGAAATCTGAGTGTTTTTGTTTTATATTGTAGAGTCTGAATTTCACAACCCTAAACTCAAGCAAATTGTGTGATGGTACCTTGTCACTGGTATTAGGCCTAAATAAAATGTAACCCAAAGCCAGTTGTGTCAACCTGAACAAAGTCAGGCTAACACCTAACAGAGGTTTATGGGTAATTCATAAGTGGAAAGTCCCAGGGAGTTACAGGTCTGTCTCTCACAAAGTTAAGCAACCATGAGATAAGAAAGGGACTGTATTCCTAGCATGGTACCAAACGTACTGAGGTAGAAACAATTCGTTTAAAGAACTCATAAGAAGCCAAGTTTCCAAACTTCCAAACTCCCTGTGCAGTACTCCCTGTTTCTGTTCTATGTCTATTCCTAACAATTACATTTTAGATTGATTGGTGATTGTTAAAGTATCATAAATCATGTAAAACATTTAATCTTGTAGAACATAAAAATGAATGTATGGTAACAGTTTCTAGTTTCAAAAGAAGGGGAGTGACTACTTAACTAGGTAATTGCAATTATGATGATGCGACGGAACTGTCTATATAAACCTAGGTTATTTTGTAAAGAGGTTAGCTGGTTCTCTTTGGAGATGAGCTCGCTCTCTATTGTCGTGTGCACTCTTCAATAAAGAGCATTATATTTGAACTTTGCTGGTGTTGCCTGTCTCTCGCGGTCAGACAACAAACTTTGCCGTTTGGGGTACCAGAGTCCCCAACACTGGTAAGCATTTCCAACTCTGAGCACTTACTACTAAATCCCTCAAGCCCCCGATTCACCAGCCGGCAAAACTGAATTTCAATTATTTTGAATGAAAATTTTACCTGAATATTTTGTTATAGAACATAATTAGTTAGGATGTATGTGTGTTCATGGGCGCCAACTTATATGGGCTCTTGGAGCTAAAGCCCCAGGAATATTCATAATCAGGAGCTCTGCTCCACCAATATTTGGAGCTAGATTTTTCCCCCTCCCCGTAGCTTCCCTGCCTGAATGTAAAGAGAGCGCACAGCGCGTCTCTCTCTCCTTTGCTGCTGCTGCCGTAGCCTAAGGGCTGCAGCATTAGCATAAGAGGAATGCTAACTGCTGCTGAAGCACTCAGGAGGGGGAGGGGAGGTGAGGGGGCCTCCCCTCCCCTCCCCTCCCCTCTCCTCTCCTGCCCCTACCTGGAGGAGACACAAACGGGCCAGGAGACACACATCACTCACCTTAGCAGCTGTTGGGGCTTCCGTGAGTGTTTGACCCTATGATTTTTTATTATGTTTGAGTGTTTGACCCTATGATTCCCCCCCTGCCCCAGCCCCTACTCCTACCCCAGTGAGGCACAGCAGGCTGCACACGGGCGGCAGGAAGCCACCGGTGGAGGCAATGCCCCCAGCCCCAGCCCCCACCAACCCACCCGCCACAGGAGGGATGGGAGACGGAGGCTTCCTAGACCTGAGCAGCTAGGGCTTAGGTGAATTTTATGACACCCTGCTCCCCCGTCCCATAGCCAGCCACCACCCTGCCTACCCCACTTCTGCCCCATGCTGGGCAAGGGGCAGCCCCATCCATAGTGAAGTTATGGTGAGGGCAGCAACATGGAAGGCCACCTATGCCCCCACGCCCAGTACCCATCATAGGGGAGGGAGTGAGCTTTCTGGACCTGAGAGGGGCCCTAGGGCATGTGCAGAGTGTGTGTGCCGTGGGGGCAGGAGGGTCCCTCCTGGAGCTTGCTGCTGCCAGTGGTGGTGATGGGAGTCCTCTCTGGCCCTAGCCCTGGGGCAGCCTGTCTGCACCCCAAGTTCCTCATCCTCAGCCCTGCCTCACCCCAAAGCCTGCACCCCCAGCACCGAGCACGCTCCTGCACTGTGAACCCCTCATCCCCAGCCCCACCCCAGAACCCTCACCAGAGGAAAAACATGCAACTTAAATTTGGTGGTCAGTTTGGAGTATCATTGTATTTAGCACAATATTTGATTATTTTACACCCTTCAAAGTATGTAACTGGTCATATACAGGTGTTTTCTCTGAATACTGTCTGTGTGCCTCAGTTTCCCCAATGCATTTCTTAAGGCTCTAGATGGTGGGATAAGGGGGTGTGATTGTTGTAAAGCCCTAGAGGGCCAGTGTGATGCCGTCTTCACAGAGAATGGCTGCAACCCTGCCTCCAGGCAACTGATGGCCTGGGCCACTCTCCTGCAAGGTGCCAACTGAAGGTGTTGGAGAACAAAGAGATCAGGTGGCCTCCTAATGCCTGCAAAAGAGATAAAGGCCAGAGGAGGGAGTGTCAGTGCCTGTGCAGACTTCCGGGAAGCGCATGGTGTGGAAGGGGATGCTGGGATGCTTTGGAACAACTCCATACAAAGCCAGTCAGGACTCTGGGGGAGCCTCCTCTCTTAGCATACTGTCTCCAGGGCAAGAAGCTTACACCTTCCTGGGTCTGACCTCAGAGCATTCAGCATGCCCTTCCACACCATGCACTTTCATGGCAAGTCTGCCCAGGCAGGTCCTGGGGCAACCAGAGGTCCCTGCACCCCAACTCCGCAGTCAGATGTGACTCTCAGCCAGACAGTAAAACAGAAGGTTTATTAGATGACAGGGATACAGTCTAAAACAGAGCTTGTAGGTCCAGAAAACAGGACCCCTCAGTCAGGTCCATCTTGGGGGGTGGGGAGCCCAGACCCAAGTTCTGGGCCTCTCCCGATTTCCCCAGCCAGCTCCAAACTGACACTCCCTCATCTGGCCTCTGTGTCTCTTCCGGACAAGGAGGCTACCTGATCTCTTTGTCCCCAACACCGTCAGTTGGCACTTTGCATGCTAAACTGAGGCACCCACACAGTATTCAGAGAAAACATTAAGAACATTCCCACTTCGTCACAACAGGTGCAACAAAATATAATACCGTATATTGAAGCAGGCAAGTGCTGCTTCTGACTTTCCACTTTTAATTGACCCTTGTAATCTTGTGGTGCTGTCGCATTGTAGCTTCATTTTATATCAGCTTACAGGGTGGGGACCACCATTTTGGGCTCCACCAAAATTATACGAACCTGCCGCCTATGCGTGTGTTACGTCCATATTAGTATCTGCATTTGTACCTCCCCTGAATCAAGACAAAGCATAGTCTTGGACTCACAAAGTATGCTCACTTCAATTCCTACATAGTCACTCATGGGAATTAATTTTCAAATACTGCAAAATTATAGACATTAACAGATTATAAGCCAAACACATGGTCAGCTGTTTTCTTCATTCACCTTTTGTTTTCTTTTATGCTTTCAGGAATGACCTGTACTTTCACAAGAATTTACATTTTATTCAATTGCATACTAGGGGGGAGTGATCATTGTGATTTTGATTTGGTGTTAAAGAGCAGAAAAATTCTTCTGTGGGGTCCTCCTGAGTGATAAGTCTCCTGTAATCAATGTTTGCTGACTTCTCTCAAGTTCAGATTTGTTCCTGCTTAAAAGAGAATTAGAAGTACAAGGAATTAGTTACAGAAACAAATAGGGCCCAATCCGACATTTTTAAGAGCCCCCAGTGCACATCGAATGGCAATTTTGGTTGCTCAAGGAATATAAAATTAGGCATAATAAAGATATATCACTAAAAATGTGATTCTAGATGACAATACCACACCTTCAAATAAATATTGGAATCTGTACTTTCACTTCTAGTGATATTGGGTTGTTGTTTAAATTCTTTCTTCTATCAAAGAGACAATTAGCTTATATTTTATATATACACTCAAGGTTTAATATTTCAGAAAACTCATAACTTAAAGAATTATACACAAAGGACACAGAGATGAAGAGCAATTACAACCATTATCCCCTCTTAAAATCAGTCACAGCTCTGATAAGGCTCCCTCTGCTGGACATTCACAAGACTGCTGCCTTTGGGTCCCAATATGCTTGATTTGTGCTCTTAAGCTTCCCTTGGCCTGAATAGGCTGCAGCAACTGCCTTTTCCCTTGGATTTGCTGGTACACTTCCAGGGCCCAGGCTCCTAGTTCCACTTCCCAGTTACAGGACCACACAACCTAATTGTCTTAAGCCCCAGGCCAGCACTGACCCTGCAGACTTAAACACACCCTTTTCCCAGAGCTTCTACATTGTGAGCGCTCCAGGTACACAGTTCACCTCTTCAGTGATAGGTAGTAGTTGAACACAGACACACAGACTTTACAAGGGTTCCCAAAAAACACTCTGTTAGCAAGCACAAGAAGTATACAGATCTGAACAAAAAAATAATAAAACCCTCTACACAATTCCCTGCCTCAATTTCGTCACCACTCTTAGAGCATTCTTTGGTCTTAGGTCAGAGTCCTCTAGTTCAGGATTCTTCCTCTCTCTGCCCTCATGCACATGGTTTCTCCCCTGAATCATGGAGTATCTGCAGTCTTTTCTGTCCTTGCCTCCCTCCCCAGGATTCGTCAGAAACCCTCTTTTCTTATCTCCCCCTTCTTTGTCAGGTGACTCCCAATCAGCCTCATCAGCTAATGAAAGTACCTGACCACAGATTCTGTTGTAGTTACCATCACTCCTAGAATTTAAGTATCAGAGGGGTAGCCGTGTTATCTGGATCTATAAAAGCAGCAAAGAGTCTGGTGGCACCTTATCGCCCTCCAGCCCTTTTGGCGCATGCGCTTTCGTGGGGGCATCCGCCGAAGTGGATATACACCCAGGAAAGCACATGCTCCAAAACGTCTGTTCGGCTATACGGTGCCACAAGACTCTTTGCTGCTTTCTAAATTTAGATGGTGAAAAGCTAGTTTAGCCTGGATAGTAGCCCTTGCTTTGTCCCAGGGTGCTCCATTTAAATGATCATCAAAGTTTCACAGCCTATCATTGATAGCCCCAGGCCCTCACCACTTGGAATTTTAGTCCAAGATGGAGGTAAAAAAACAGAAGCTAAAGACCCACATTCAAAATAGAGTTTGCAATCTGACACAGGGTCCCGATATCAAACCATTTGTAAACTGTACATAGGCAGATTCTCCAAATGTTCATAATTAAATTGTTTTATTAATATTCCATTTTATGAAGCTACTGCTATATGTACAACAATCCCCCAAAGAGTCATATAACCTCCAAACTCTTTCACTTTATCACGCTCATTAATATAATATAGAGTGTTAGGTGAAGACTTTCAAGCCTGTCTCTCTAAAAAGTTGCACGAGAAAGTGGCAGTGGTAAAAATTCTGTTGTCATGGTGACACTGCCAAAACTATTTTGGTCAAGTGCATTTTACACTCTGCCACTTCTGCTGGCATGTCGTCTGCATAGCGTTGAGTTGTATTGGCAAAAATGTGCTGCACTCTGGCAAGACATTCTAGTGCTATATTCCCAAAGACTCAGCATTCAAAGAGTCAACTGAGGATAACTGGAAAATAAATGCAGAGGCTATTCATGGAACAACCACATTTGATGGAGTGGCAGTTTTGAGCCTGTCTAGTGGGTGGTGGGACAATCAGTGGTTCTAGAACTTTTTAGATGCAGAAGTTCATTCCTAGAGTTGCATGGTCAGCTCGGCCCTCCCCAGCACAGGAACAGCAAGGTGAGAGCTGCCCTTACAGTGGGGAAACAAGTGGTGATTGCCCTATGGAATCTTACACCACCAGTTTGCTACCAATTAGTGGGGTAATCAATTTGGTGTTACAAAAAAAATCAATGGTAAGGACAGTTATCACTGAGGTATGCAACACAATAAAGCACACCCTGCTGTACGGGGTAGTTAGGCTAGATCGTTGTGCAAAAAAAAAAAAAAGTGGATTCAATAAGCTGGGTTTCTCTAAATGTGCTGGGGTAATAGGTGGGGAATATCCCCATTCTGTGCCCACCCTTCCCAGGTTCTGAGCATATTAAAAAAAGGTACCTTCAAAATGTATGCAGGCCTTGGTAGATCATAAGGGACACGCTACTGACAAACACTGGCTGGTTCAGAGAAATTCAGGACAACCACGGCTTTAGAAACACTGTGCTTTTTGACATATTGAAAGCAGACACCCCACTCCATCCAACTGGAATTAATGACATTTCTGTGCCAATCATAATTTATGGAAACTGCCCACCCTTAATTCTCTGGCTTAGAAACCACATACTATCAAGCTAGACAGAAACAAGGAAAGATCTGACTCTTATCTGTGCAGCTGAAGAAGGAATGTGAAGTGGGCAGAGGTGGAAGACGACAGGATAGGTGGAGGGTCTCATGCCAAAGCTCCATATCAACAAGTAAAACATGCTCAGTTCTTATGCACTGCACAGCGTGCAGCACTCTCTGAGAGACCCTCTTGCCAGGGTGGATGAGTGAGGTGGACGGGCTGGATCTAAAATAGGCTAGCTAACAGTTGCATTGCTAAGCGGTTCAGGTAAAGGAAGTTTTAAAAGCTTACTTCAACAGTAGGTAATAGCCTAACCCTGTTTCTATGAAGCTATTAATAGAACAGGTGTGGAATTTGTGACATTCATGACTTTTCAGGCATTTGTTGTTGAAGTGTGGAAGATAACTGATGGTCATAGAAACGCTGTCACATTACAGGTGGTGTATTTCTAGACTCAATAAAGGCTAGCACTTCTGTAATATACATGCATTGACTTTGTTTAGAGGTATAGATGCCTTTCTGGTTATATTACTTTCTAGCACTGCAATACCAAAAAGTCACAATAAAGTTGCACCAACTTTCAAGTATGTACTTTATTACCACCACGGCATGCTAGACATACCAAAAAAAAAAAAGATAACTGATAATTGACTTTACTAGCTATATAACTTGACTAGGTACAAGTACAACATGCAGACTGGATGTCAGCGCATCACAGATGACTGTACATGTAATCAAAGTTCTTTGTTCCCTGACATGTTGTCCATGAGAGTAAGTACAGCGGGAACTGGCACAAGGGGATGAGGTGTCTATGATCCCTGCCAACACCCCATATTTATCCATGCTTTGGAGTGGGTGAACTAATGCAGTGAGATTCTTAATCAATAATTGATCAACAATTCATTTGAGCAGCTGGATCAGCAGCAGCAGCAGCATTTCTTTTTGCATCTTTGTCCTCCTCTACTCCTTCAGCAGCTGTTCACACCGCTGCCTTATTGCCCTTGCATTTCACTTTTAGACCTGCAGAATCTCACAGAGCATGTCCTTCTCTGTGTGCGTCCTCTTGGCTCTGACAGTGACCAGACAGTTGTGCAGGTGTTACGGAGAATCTTGAGGAGAGCCCCACTCTCAAAGTTAGTGATAAACACAGAACTGTTAGGTGGAGAGGAAGGAGGCAGCCTTCCCTGACATAACTGTTGCAGCTACTCAGATTTTCCCACCCTGTACAGCATAACTATGTGGATTGCCTCCAAATTACTATACCATAACGAGTGCTAGACCTTACATGGAGAGTAGATCAGGGTTTCTTAACCCAATGCCTTGGGGAGGAGGTGGGCTTCTTTCTGATATAGAAAAAGGATAGTATTTCATAAAGACAACTGCACTTGTTTCAGGAAGTCATGCTCCTTGATGATCCCAAAGTGGCAAAGAAAGAGCTGTTTAAGAGGCCTTAGTCTGGCCATGGCAGTATGCAGCCATGCTGCTTTCTGCAAGAATCCCCTCAGAGGTCCTGGCAAAGGGGCATGGGGATGTGCCATATCACACTGGGCTGAGCAAAGCGTATCTTCAACATAATGTTTGGGCAAGTCTTACATACTACTCACTGAAAATAAGTTCTGTGAAATTGTGCCCACAAACCAGAAAGCTTTGTGTGTAAAAATTAACAGGCTGCTCTGTCTGTACCTCAAAATACTGCAAGATACTAACGGATGGAGCACCAACTGGCGTGTGTTTACTTGCTTCTGTTCTCAGCCTCTGCTATTGATGCAGTAAAATCATGTTTTCAAGAGAAGTTTTAGTACACTGATTATAATGTGGGCACTGGATCTGGATTTGGGTCCAGCGCCTGATAGAAACTAGCTGAGGGCAGATCAATTTGGGAGGGTTGAGAATGTAAGAACCCAAACCAGAGTGTCTTTTACGGACGACTGACAAGGTGGGAATGCGGAGTAATGGCTGACTGTTTGCAGCCATAGTCGGAGGGTATGTGGTGGATATATGGGAAACACCACCTCACTGTCTGGCAGGAACTGACAACGTAAGCACACACATATGCATTTGCCAAAAGTTAGGGCCTATCAGCAGACAATAGTTTATTTAAAGGGATATAAATCACTTTCACCTACCATAATCTCCCGTTACCCAAGGAGGAAACATATTGGTGCATGTCACGGGTAGGTATGAAACAGCTCCTGGCTGGCACCTGCCTTGCTGTAGCCCTCCTTATTGTCTCCTTCCTGGTCAGGGCCAGATACCTCTTGCTCATCCATTGCTCCAGGGAGGGATTTCTTTCTCCTCACCAGGACACGCAGAGTATCCACAGAGTTAAAGGGAGGAGGTAAGATCCAGAATATAGCACCCAGCTCACTATGAGAGAGGTCATGCAGGTGGCTCCAAACTTTCTCTTTTCTTCGCCTTCTGCCACCACTGCCTCAGCTCCTTTCCCTTTGTGTGGCAGTGAAACTCCTCTCTGAAGAGGCTGAGTTTTGCCACAGCCTTCAGCAAATTGCTGTAAATAGTCTTGTTCATTCAGAGGGCTCTGGCTGTGCCTGCACATGCTCCTTCCCCCACAGTACAAGGAAACTGAGCACCCCTCTCTTGGAATAGACAGCAGCATGAGACAGTGCTAGGTATCTACATTCAGTGAAAATGTAGCAGGGAACAGGAACAGATGTTGCTGTGAAGAAACATGCTGGCATATAAAAGTGAAGTAAGGACAGCTTCCAGGTCGCTGCACCTGGACAGTGAAGTTCAAGAGTGCTACGAGCAGGGCGGCTCTAGGTATTTTACCGCCCCAAGCACGGCAGGCAGGCTGCCTTAGGCGGCTTGCATGCGGGAGGTCCCGGTCCCGTGGATTCGGATTCGGCACGCCTGCGGGAGGTCCGCCCGGCCGTGGGACCAGCGGACCCTCCACAGGCATGCTGCTGAAGGCAACCTACCTGCCGCCCTCGCGACGACTGGCAGAGCACCCCCCGTGGCTTGCCGCCCCAGGCACGCACTTGGTGTGCTGGAGCCTGGAGCCGTCCTGGCTACCAGACAGTCCCTCTGGAAGGAAAGTTGCATTGTGGGATTGCAGCTGGGGATTGCTTATACTGGTACTGGTACATGTGCATCCATGAGAACTCTACTGGCAGCAACTCTGAAAGAGAACTAATTAATGCTGTAAAAAGCAGAAGGCTTTGTTGGCCTGGAGACCATTAAAGGTGGACATCCACCAAGCTCTGCTATAAAAAAATGAAAGTTGTCTTGACAAAATGTAAGGGTAAGCAAGGGCCGTACATAAAGGCCTTATCTTGAGAGGCAAAGAGTCTGTATGTTTTTCAATCCTGTTAAGCTAACAGGTTTGAAACACAACTTTGCCCAGCAAAGAAAGGGCCAAATATTCACATGTGCTGAGTACCTATGAATTCCACTGGGCTTAGTGGGAGTTTCAGGTGCGCATCACATCAGATAATCAAACCACTTTATTTAGAAGCCTCACCCTTGTAGGAGCAGGATTTTATAGAGCACTAGAAGAATTAATGCATGATTTGATTTCATCCTGCTAGCCACCCTTTTTTAATAGCAGAAAGAAATGACCCTCTGGGAGTATGAGATTCTGTTTTCCTATATGCATTACAAATTGGGCCTTCTTTAGCTCTTTGTTTTCAGATTTAGTTAGTAAGAGACAGGATTCTGTATTGTGTGTATGTTAAGTAGATTAGAGGAACATTGAAGGCCTGGGTCTCAGTGTAAATTGTCTTGGTTATTGATTGTAAAACTTAGCAAGGTTTAATTTGCAGTGCCTTTTTGCTGGATATAAAATACTACTGTTTGTATTCTCAATCTGTTTGTGTGAGTAAGGAATGTGTGCATCAGGAAAGATAAGGTGTGAAGGCCATTGTTAACCAGATGGTCAAGAAAGGAGAAGCGAAGACACTTCGAGATTTGTTGATGCCAAAGAACCATCAAAGCGTAGCCATGATTGAGGAAGGGCCAATTGACAACCCTGAGGTGAAGGCTGGCAGCCCTAAAGACAACTGGTTAAATGGGAACCAGGACAGGATGACCCTCTCGGAGGTGTATTGGAATGTTTACATCAAAAGATACACCAAATAAGAAGTAACCCGGTCACAAACTGACACAGCAAAATCCATAGACTTCAAGAAAAAAAACCCTCTGAGAATAGGGTGCTTGGCCATGAGACTTTGGGGGTTCATCTTGCCACACTCCCGGAGCATCAGAATAAGTACAACAATGTGAGACTCAGGAACCTTGTTTTAGGCACCCAGGTTTGAAAATTTTGGCCACAAACTCAAACGTCTATTTAAATATGGAGTATAGTTAAAGTAAGATAAAGTGGACAAAGACAGTAATTTGAGAGTCATTTACATGTCTAAGCAAAATAATACTTACACAGGATAACAGCCACACTTAAGTTAAAGGAGAACAGTAAGGTCTCACCTTTTAAGTTTCCGATCTAGTCTTTCAATTTGTTTCTTGCTTGAAGTTAGTTGTCCTGCTTAATAATTAACTTGTGATTCTTTTACTTGAAGATCATGTAAAATTTTCTGCTCGTTTTCTCAAGATTATCACACAATTCCATCAAGCTCTGGTTTTCTCTTTTTAGTGTTGCTACTTCATTTTTTTCATTTTCAACCTAATTTTGATTAATCAATTATATATAAAAAATACCTTATTTTAAGATTTTGATCAAGCCTGGGAATACACATCTTTCTTCAGAGTGAAGAGTGGAGAGCACTTATAAAAGAAACAATTTCTGCTTGATAAAGTGGTGGTTGAGTATTTTTATTCACTACATTTCAAAGCCCTGACAGCACTGGAAATTTCAGTTACACGCAAAGCTATTTTGCTATTCTACCAGTGTTCGTATCAAGGCTTCCCTGTGTAACATTTAAAATCAAAATACATAGTCCCCACAAGTCATTTAGTTTCCACCTAGGTATTAATATTAAAATGATTTCTCTAATCAGTGGTCCCACACCTGTTCTTGGAAGACTTTATTGGCTATAAAAAGCATCTATCCAGACCAGTAAAGTGCTTACAGCCCTTGCACATCATTAGAAGAGCTAAACTTAAAAGCCATACGACTCTGATCATCATCTTGCTCCTCTCCCTTCAAATCTGTCAGTGTTAGCAACCAGTATTTCCTGAATGACTAGTGTTAGAGATCAATGCTCAAATTGCGTTTCCTCAAGATAGCAGCTGGAACAGCCATGTCTGATTTGAAGTAGGGATGCAAGATAGTAATCAGAATAATGCAATTTCAAGATCCTCTCTCTCATGATCGGTGTTGCGTTATGTAGCATTGGAAAACAGATTTGATATCCCCAGCCTTTGCAAGGTATACGTAGGGGGGGCTCTAGAAATTTGGCCACCCCAAGCAGTCATGCCTGCGGGAGGTGCTGGTCCCGCAGCTCGGGTAGACCTCCCACAGGCATGACTGCGGAGGTTCGCTGGTCAGCGGCTCCAGTGGAGCATCCGCAGGCATGCCTGCGGGAGGTCCACCGAGCCGTGGAACCAGCGAACCGTCCGCAGTCATGCCTGCAGGAGGTCCACCGAGCAGCGGAACCAGCGAACCGTCCGCAGTCATGCCTGCGGGAGGTCTACCGAGCCGTGGGACCAGCGGACCCTCCGCGGTCATGCCTGCGGGAGGTCCGCTGGACCCGTGGCTCCGTTGGACCTCCTGCAGGCATGACTGCGGATGGTCCGCGGACCCGCCTGCCGCCCTGCCAGCAAAATACCGCCCCACGCGGGTCTGGAGCCAGCCCTGGGTATACGGCATACATTCCTATCCCTGACAGTTTGAGATATTGGACTTGGAATCGTACCAAAAAAGTACTACCAGAGCAAGAGGCCAGTGACAGTTTAAGACTGAATACACAGCAAGGCCTGGATAGTGGGCTAGTGTAATTTTCCTTCACTACTTTACACAGGTGTCAATCACTGCTCACAGAGTGAGTATTAGCATCAAAAAAACGTTAGCGAGTAGTTTACATTTTACTGGCATGTCAATTGTTTGATGGCAGCAATGACGTTATGTAGATATTAATCTTATCAGCTATAAACCTAAGTGTTATGGCTTTTCTGTGACTAAAGCCCTGATTAAATTGGAGGCTCTGTACTGAAGAGTTAGTCCTTTTAGCTCAAGCGATAAACCGTCTGTGCTACAATGACGACGGTTTGGGGTTCAAATTATGCTGATGATGCATAAGTGGGTAATTATTACTGTTGTACAGACTATTTTTAAATGTTTAAGTCAAAATTTCTCTAAAAGATCTACTCTAGGAATTATTTCTGGGAGGGTCTGTGACTTATGTTACATAAAAGATCAGAACGGATGATCACAGTGGTCCCTTCTGGCCTAAGAATCTATGAAAATAAAAGCAGCAATTTTTAATAGGCCATTACAACAGAGCGTACTCAGTATTTTAAAACCACCACGTTCATATAGACAAGTTGGTGTAAATTCTGAATGAGCCTGTTGTTTGGTACAAAAAGTTGAGCCAATCCTTCACAAAGTACCAATGAGTATCTGACATGAGAAACTGGCGCAAGCTATCAACATGACAATTTCGGTATGTTTATAAAAAATATATTTTATATGAAGTGATGAGTGTTCACAGATATCCATTTGTAGAAATAATTTGTTTTACAAAGCACCTTATACAATCAATTTATCAAAACGATTTACATAAAGGTATTTTTTAAATTTTTTACTTTTTCCACTGTGTCTCATAAGATTAACCTTTGCACAGCATTCTAGATGCATTTTATAGGTGACTGTTTGCTATTACCGTAGCACCTAGGAGCCCTGGTCATGGACCAGCACCCCACTGTGTTAGGCGCTGTACAAATAGAATAAAAAGACTATCCCTACCCCAAAGAGCTTACAATTTAGGCACAAGACAAGGAAAAAGGGGAGAGTACAAGGAAACAATGAGACAACGTTGGTCACTAGGATAGGCAGCTTGTGTACTGAGACCACTGCTTAACTGTTAAGTTTTTTGTAGGCACCACAGCAAAGGAGAGTTGTAAGGAGGGCTTTGAAAGAAGATGAGGGGACTTTGCAGATGGTTAGGGGGGGCTCTTCCCAAGCATATCTTGACAGTCAGCATGGGAGAAAACACAAAGGTACTTGTTTAAAAATTTAACAAATGGATGTGTTATGGGCCAATCAGAGGCGGGAGTTGACATTTCAATAGTGAATGAAAAAAAGGATGCCTGGGTTGGGGTAGGCCATGAAGGAGCTTTTGCAAAGCTGCCTCCAGCGATTCAAGCTGAAACTGTCTTTTCTGTCATTCTTTTTTAAGCTTGTCTAGTTGACTTTCAAGCTCTGGAATCTTCTGAAGGGCCCTTGTGGAAAGGCCTTCTTTCCATTCTTCCACAACCCAGCTCATTTTATATCTGCTTTTTTCCTTAATATAAAGTGTATATCACTGAACCTGAAACACAAGGAGAACATTACTACAACTGATTTTTAAAAGGCTTAGGATTCAAAATTTTGATTTTTATTAGTTGAATGCACTAAAGACTATGGATTTAAAAATTACTCCTCACTTTCATAATAATTCAGACAGGGCTAGAAAGAATTTTACTCTGTTACAATGTTGGATCACATTCCAGCCTCTGGAACCATGGTTAGCAATTTCTAGCTGGAGCATAACTTCTAATTTGACATTGTGATTCCTTAGGCTGTGTCTATCTACACCAGAGACCTTACAGCAGCACCGTTGTACCGCTGCAGCGCAATCCACATCGGCAGTTTTGTTAGCAAAACATATGTTGGTCAGGGGGTGTTTTCCTCACACTGACCAACAGAAGTTTACTGACAAAAGTGCTAGTGTGGACATAGGCAAGTGACTTCCATCTCCTACAGGGATAATTTTTACCCTACTGGTCCCACACTTGAGATGCATTTCAGAAAGATGCCTCCTACTATGTTATTTTTATGATCACTCAAAAACAATTTGTTAAAGATCTTTCCATTGATGTGTTGCTATGCATGCAAAACATTAACACGTGTTCTCTCTGAACGCCTCGCTTTCTCTGCTGAGAAAAATTATACCTTCATTTTAGGTGTCTGCTGAGCTTTTCTCTTTACAAGTTTTACAGTTTTCAGAAAGCAAAATAGCTGAGTTTGTAAGCACTGTTTATGCCAGCATGGGCAAGCACTCAAATGTAAACATGAATTCAACTACTACCCATATTAGCGCATCTGTAGGATGACCTGTTTCTTCAAGCAGAACTATATTTAGATGTAATGGCAAATAAAGTAATCAGATGTTTGAGATTATTAAGAGAGAAAAAGTGTATTAGTTATGAAACACTGCAAATCATTGCCAGGAAATCAGAGATAGATTTATCTTTGTTGAGAAGCTATTGTGCTACCAAATGAAAATGGCGCTTAGGTCTGGCATACACTAAAAGTTAGGCTGATGTAAGCTGTCTTGTGTCGACCTAATTGTGCATGTGTTTACACTTAAATGTCTCTCCCACTGATGTAAGCACCCCATTACAGCAACACAGTAACACCACCTCCCCAAGCGGCGTTGAACCCAGGTCAATGCTGCACAAGTATAGGTGCTGCATTACCTTTGTCAGTCCTAACAATCCTCCAGCAGCTATCCCACCGTGCCTGACGCTGACTGCTCTAGTCACAACTGCAAACTCCATTGTCCAGGGACCACTGAGACCAGAACGCCCCCTTCCCCGTTCAAGTTCCACACATTTTTGAAATGCCTTTTTCTTGACTGTCTCCTAGCATTTCTCCATTCCAGTGTGCAACTGCCCAGCCAAACATGCTGGCCAGATGTGCTCCAGCTTGGAGTAAACTGGAGATAGTGGATCTCCTGGGCCTCTGGAAAGAAGAGGCTGTGTAAGCACAGCTACGGGCAGCCACAGAAACGTGGACACCTCTGAGCAGATTGCATGGGGGATGCAGGAGAAGAGGGGTGACAGGGACTAGCAGCAGGGCCATGTGAAAGCAAAGAAACTGCATCAGGCATATCAGAAGGCCAGAGAGGCCAACAGTCAATCTGCCATGACAACCACACTCCCCATTGTGGATAACTCAGGAGCCCAAGCCTGAGCCCCTGGTGTGACCAGTGAGGACAAGGAGGTGGAGGAAGTGAAGGATATAGAACATGCCACCGGGGATCCAGCTATGCCCATGAACCAGGACCGGTTTGAGATTCCACATGGCCCAGTCAGTCCCAGCAGTTGAGCACAGGCAAGCCCGATGCAGGGTAAGGAACCTTAGGTAATTGTTTGTTTTTCCTATTACAATGGTGTACTTACGGTGCTCCCAATTTAACAGGTGTGATAGACCCAGGCCAGTTGGGTACAGCAGAATAGCAGAAGGCAGATATACTGGCCACTGGATTAACAGTTTTCTGTTCCTGACTGACCAGAGCAGGGGCTGCTCCAGGCTAATGAGAACACCTGACTCTAATTAAGGCCCTGCTGATACTATCAAAGAGCTCACTCCAGTCCAGCAGGGAGTCAGGAGCCAGAGGAGAGGAAGTGCGGCTGAAGGGCTGGTTACTGAAGACACCCTAAAACATCGTTAAAGGAGCCCTAAGGTAAGGGTGAAGAAGGGAGACGCAGGAGAGCTGTGGGAAGTGGCCCAGGAAATGTAGCAACTCTGGCAGTGAAAGGTTGGCTGCCAACAACTGCTACCATTAGGGTCCCTGGGCTGGAACCCGGAGTAGAGGCGGGGCCAGGTTCCCCCAACCCACCACTACAGGAACAGCTCCTGGAAGGGAAGTCAGGTCCCTGTCAGGACAGGAGGCTGAACAGAGACTGTGGGAGTTCTCTTACCAACCTCCTTGCAGGCCTATGATGAAAAGGGCTCAGTAGACTGTAACCCTGGCCCTAGAGAGAAGGGCTACGTGGAGGGTCACAGTGAGCCACTGAGGCTAGCATAAACCGCCTAGAAGCGCAGGACCCACAGGAGCAAGGTCAGAGCTCTGCCACACAGGGCACAGCTATCGACTTTTCATTAATTCACTTATATTAGAAGAGGCGGTACAACCAAGAGGTAGCATTATCTGCTTTTCATTCCCCTTGCAGAATTAGGCAAGAGGGGCGAGGTGGAGCAGTTTGTTTATGTACACAGGGATGGTTCCGTATCCTCCTGAGACAGCGCAATGAAAGTTTTAATCCTCTGCTGAAGGTTTGGGATGGAAGCCTTATTTCTTCCTCCACAATAGGATGCTTTCCCATGCCAATCAGCAATAACTATGGCAGGCATCATAGATTCATAGACTCATAGATTCATAGACACTAGGACTGGAAGGGACCTCGAGAGGTCATCGAGTCCAGTCCCCTGCCCTCATGGCAGGACCAAATACTGTCTAGACCATCCCGGACAGACATTTATCTAACCTACTCTTAAATATCTCTAGAGATGGAGATTCCACAACCTCCCTGGGCAATTTATTCCAGTGTTTAACTACCCTGACAGTTAGGAACTTTTTCCTAATGTCCAACCTAAATCTCTCTTGCTGAAGTTTAAGCCCATTGCTTCTTGTTCTATCATTAGAGGCTAAGGTGAACAAGTTTTCTCCCTCCTCCTGATGACACCCTTTTAGATACCTGAAAACTGCTATCATGTCCCCTCTCAGTCTTCTCTTTTCCAAACTAAACAAACCCAGTTCTTTCAGCCTTCCTTCACAGGTCATGTTCTCAAGACCTTTAATCATTCTTGTTGCTCTTCTCTGGACCCTCTCCAATTTCTCCACATCTTTCTTGAAATGCGGTGCCCAGAACTGGACACAATACTCCAGTTGAGGCCTAACCAGCGCAGAGTAGAGCGGAAGAATGACTTCTCGTGTCTTGCTCACAACACACCTGTTAATGCATCCCAGAATCACGTTTGCTTTTTTTGCAACAGCATCACACTGTTGACTCATATGTAGCTTGTGGTCCACTATAAAAGGCGGTTACTCACCTTTGTAACTGTTGTTCTTGAAATGTGTTGCTCATATCCATTCCAATTAGGTATCGTGCACCGCATGCACGCTCGTCGGAAGATTTTTACCTAGCAACACTCGATTGGTCAGCTGGGTCGCCCCTAGAGTGGCGCCACCATGGCGCCGAATATATACCCCTGCCGACCCAATGGCCCTTCTTCTTTCCAGCTACTCCGATGGGGAAGGAGGCGGGTTTGGAATGGATATGAGCAACACATCTCGAACAACAGTTAAAAGGTGAGTAACCTTCTTTTCTTCTTTGAGTGCTTGCTCATATCAATTCCAATTAGGTGATGCCCAAGCCTTACCTAGGCGGTGGGGTCGGAGTGAGATGTTGCAGAATGCAAAACTGCTGAGCCAAAGCTGCATCATCTCTGGACTGTTGGACCAGTGCATAATATGAGGCAAAGGTGTGGACCGAGGACCAAGTAGCTGCATGACAGATCTCCTGGATGAGTCGTGAGCCAGGAAGGCAGCAGAAGGAGCCTGAGCCCTGGTGGAATGTGCAGCAAGGTGGCTCGATGGAACATGGGCCAAGTCATAGTAGATGCGGACGCATGGCGTCACCCAAGATGAAATCCTCTGGGAGGAGACAGGTAGGCCCTTCGTCCGGTCTGCCATTGCGACAAGAGTTGGGGCATTTTACAAAGGGCTTTGTCCGCTCAATATAAAATGTGGCGCCCTACGACGTCTAGGGAGTGCAATTGTTGCTCCCTTCGTGATGAGTGTGGCTTCAGAAAGAAGACCGGAAGGAAGATATCCTGGTTGATATGAAGGCTGATACCACCTTAGGGAGGAAGGCCGGATGTGGCGCAACTGCACCTTGTCCTTGTGAAACACAGTATACGGTGGGTCCACCGTGAGAGTCCAAAGCTCGGGGACTCGTCTGGCGATGTAATGGCTACGAGGAAAACTGTCCTCCAGGACAGGTATAGCAACAAGCAGGTTGCCAGCGGCTCGAATGGGGCAGTCATAAGTCTGGTTGGGGCGGGCGGCGAACATGGGGTATAAGTGCTCCAAGCCCTTGAGGAACCTAGAAACCATAGGGTGCGAGAATACGGGCGGCCACTCTCCCCTGGGTGGAAGGCAGAGATGGCTGCCAAGTGCACCCTCAATGATGATACCACCAGGCCCTGCTGTTTGAGAGGCCAGAGGTAGTCCAAGATGGAATGGATCCGGACCTCGGTGGGAGTAAGATTGTGCGTTTCGCATCAGCAGGAGAAACGCTTCCACTTGGCCAGATATGTTAACCAAGTGGAAGGTTTCCTACTACCCAGGAGTACTTGTTGTACCGAGGCAGAGCAACGTAACTCGGATCGGTTTAACTACCCGGCAGCCATTCTGTGAGTGCAGGGATTGCAGGTCTGGTTGGTGAAGTCTGCCGTGATCCTACGTTATGAGGTCTGGGCGAAGAGGCAGGGAATCGGGTTGGCTATCGACAGGTCTCGCAACATGGTGTACCAGTGCTGCCTGGCCATGCTGGGCGATCATGATCAGGTGCGCTCTGTCCCTGCGGAGATTTAGCAGGACCCTGTGAACCAGCGGAGCGGTGGAAAAGCGTACAGCAGATGGCTCGTCCACGGCATCAGAAAAGCGTCCGAGATCGAGCCGGGAGAGGCCTTGGAATGAGCAGAGCGTCTGGCGCTTCCTGTTCTCGTGAGGAGCGAAGAGGTCTATGGGAAAGCCCCACTTCCGGAAAACAGAATGGATAATGTCCGGACGAATTGACCGCTCGTGAGACAGGAAGGATCTGCTGAGGCAATCCACCAGAGTGTTCTGAACCCCTGGGAGAAAGGACACTACCAGGTCTATCGATTGGGCTATGCAGAAGTCCCAGAACTGGATGGCTTCCTGACAAAGAGGAGGACCGTGCTCCTCCTGCTTGTTTATGTAATACATGGTCGTTGTGTTGTCTGTGAACACTGAGACACAACGGCCCTGTAGGTGCTGCTGAAACGCCTGGCATGCAAGGCGGACTGCTCTCAGCTCTCGGACATTGATGTGCAAGGCCAGCTCTTGAGCTGACCAAAGGCCTTGAGTGCGAAGCTGACCAAGGTGAGCACCCCAGCCGAGAGATGAGGCGTCCGTCATCAGGGACACCGAGGGCTGAGGCAGATGGAACGGCATCACTGCACACACCAGGGAGGGCAACGACCACCAGTAGAGAGAGCCTAGGATGCTCAGGGGCGGGGATCGTGATGATCATGTCTATGCTGTCTCTGCCGGGCGGTTTACGAGGTGAGCCACGATTGGAGGGGCGGAGGCATAGCCTGGCATGTTTGGTCACAAACGTTCAGGCGGCCATGTGACCCAGGAGACCGAGGCAAGTGTGAGCCGAAGTTGTCGGGAAGTTCCGTAGACCTTGTATAATTGTTACCATCGCCTGAAACCGAGGCTGAGGTAAGCAGGCTCTGGTGAGATTGGAGTCCAGGATGGCCCCAATGAATCCTATTCTCTGTGTGGGAATCAGAGTGGATTTCTCTATATTGATCATCAGGCCTAGGCAGGAATAGGTCCTTGGCGATGCCCACATGATGGGTGACTTGGGCCTCGGAGATCCCTCGAATGAGCCAATTGTCTAGATACGGAAAAACGTGTATCCGGCGGCGGAGGAGGCGGCGACTACGGCCATGCACTTTGTGAATACTCTTGGGGCTGTAGAGGCCAAATGAAAGGACCGTAAACTGGAAATGTTGATGGTTGGCCACAAACCGGAGGTACCTTCTGTGTGGAGGATAAATGGCAATGTGAAAATATCGTCCTTCATATCGAGGCGGCATTCCAGTCTCCGGGATCAAGGATGGGATGATGGTCCCCAGGGATACCATGAGGAACTTGAGCTTTATCATGAACTTGTTGAGTTCGCAGGTCTAGGATAGGTGTGAGACCTCCCTTCGCCTTGGGGATTAGGAAATAGCGGGAGTAGAATCCCTTGCCCCTTTCGTCCTTTGGTACCTCCTCTATAGCTCCTATGGCAAGGAGCATCCGCACCTCTTGCGAGAGGAATTGCTCGTGAGAGGGATCCCTGAAGAGGGATGAGGATGGAGGGTGGCGGGGTTGGGGGGGTGAAATAAACTGGAGGCGGTACCCAAGTTCCACCATGCATAGGACCCAACGATCCGAGGTTAGATGGGACCACACAGGGAGGAAAAAGGAGAGGCAGGTGTAAAGGGAGGAAAGCGGATCCTGGGTAATAACTGGTATGCCGTCCTCGGGCGTGCCTTCAAAAGTTTGGCTTTGGCCCCGCTGGTGGTTTGGTGGGACCCTGATTTTGGCCCCCTTGGGGTCCTGACTGTCGCCTATGACCGCCTCGGCCACGCCTTCTGCCAAAGTCCTGTCTTTGTCTAGGTGCAGGGTAAGGGCAGTGAGGCTGGGGCGGAAAGGCCTGTGCTGAGTCACCGGCGTGTGCATGCAGAGGCGCATAATGACCCTGCTGTAGCTCCGGCAGAGGCCTGACACCTGAAGCCATGAAATGCGTCTCATGGCAACACCGAGGCCAGAATCCCGGCTGTGGAGTCGGCTGCATCCAACGAGGCCTGGAGGAAGTTCTCGCCACTTTCTTCCCCTCCTCCAAGAGGCGGCAAACTCTTGACAGGAGTCTTGAGGGACTAACTCCGTAAATTTACCCACTGCTGCCCAGGTGTTATAATTGTAGCGGCTAAGCAGGGCTTGTTGGTTTGCCACCCGGAGTTGTAGGGCCCCTGCCGTGTACACCTTATGGCCCAGTAAGTCCATACGCCTAGCCTCCTTTGATTTTGGAGCCGGCGCTTGCTGGCCATGGCGTTCCCTCTCATTGACAGACTGCACTACGAGGGAGGAGGATGCACATACAAGTACTCGTAGCCCTTAGAGGGCACCGTGTACTTGCGCTCAACTCAACTGGCAGCAGGCGGGATAGAGGCTGGAGACTGCCAGATGGTATCAGCACTGGCCTGGATCGTCCGGATAAACGGTAAAGCCACTCTTGTGGGTGCGTCAGCCGACAGGATATCTACTACCGGGTCCTCTATTTCCAGGACTTCCTCCACCTGGAGGTTCATATTGAGTGCCACCCATCTCAGGAGGTCCTGATGGTCCCTTAGGTCGATTGGAGAAGGGCCCGAGGAGGATGTTCCTGCCACCGCCTCATCTGGAGAGGAGGAAGAGGAAAGGCCGGGGACAAGCGGGTCCTGTGTGGGCTCTTGTTCTTGGATGACCTCCTGCTCCAGGTGGATCTGGGAGTCTGGTGGCTGAACTGGAGCTTCCTCCATACCGGTCGGAGGGGGATGGCTAACAGTAGCCTCTGGCACTCGGTGCTCCGATGGGACAGAGCGAGGCGAAACTACCGGTACACCTTGGGCCTGGTGAGTACGCCCAAGGTATCCAGAATGACCACTGATGGGGCCTTGGTCTTGGGCCTGGGTCTCCTGGAAGACTCGTGGGCACATCGGAATCACGGTCCTGAGCATAGGAACTGTCCGCATGAGACGACCCTGATGTGTGTCGAGATGGCCATGGAGGGGCTGAAAAGCCCTGGGCAGAGTCTCCCTCTCTGACCGATCTTGCTCTACTCGGCACCGGGGATTGGTACCGGGAGCCATACTGGTACCGGGAACGAGATCGGGACCTGCAACGGGAACGGTGCCGGGAGGTCGACCGAGATCTCGAGGCTCGACGACAGGAGCGGCTGCGAGAGTCACGGTGCCTGGAGCAGTGCCGGGAGCTGGATCGGTGCCGAGAGTACCGGGCCGGCGAACGGGACGCTGATTGGTGCTGCGAGTGCGACCGGTACGAGAAGGAGAAGCGGTGCGGGACTGTGAGCAGCGTCCGAGCGTCTGCGGGACGCGATCGTGAGCGGTGCCACTCTGCTGTGCCGACAGAGGATGGTCTGATCTGCCTCCATCAGGAGCTGCTTGAGGCAAAGCCCTGCTCCTTTTTGTCCTCGGCAAAGGCCTTGCAAATCGGCACTTATCTGCGGTGAGATTCCCCGAGGCACTTAAGACTGGAGTCGTGGGGATCTCCTGTTGGCATTGGCTTGGGATCCCCAAACCCCTCTGAACTATATACACTATGTTATGAACTAATAAAATTAACTACAACTATAGAAATTTGAACTATATACACAAGTATTAACGAGATAACTACGAGTAGCTAGGGAAGTGGAGATCAGCTAAGCCGTGCTTCACTGTTCCAATGACCGACACGAGCGGTAAGAAGGAACTGAAGGGCCGTTGGGTCAGCAAGTGTATATATTTGGCACCATGGCGGCGCCACTCTAGAGGGCGACCCAGCCGACCCCGAGGGTTGCTAGGGTAAAAATCTTCCAATGGCGTGCATGCGCGTAGCGCACCTAATGGGAATCAGTATGAGCAAGCACTCGAAGAAGAACCCCTAGATCCCTTTCTGCTGTACTCCTTCCTAGACAGTCTCTTCCCATTCTGTATGTGTGAAACTGATTGTTCCTTCCTAAGTGGAGCACTTTGCATTTGTCTTTATTAATCTTCATCCGGTTTACCTCAGACCATTTCTCCAATTTGTCCAGATCATTTTGAATTATGACCCTGTCCTCCAAAGCAGTTGCAATCCCTCCCACTTTGGTATCATCTGCAAACTTAATAAGCATACTTTCTATGCCTACATCTAAGTCGTTGATGAAGATATTGAACAGAGCCGGTCCCAAAACAGACCCCTGCGGAACCCCACTTGTTATACCTTTCCAGCAGGATTGGGAACCATTAACAACTACTCTCTGAATACAGTTATCCAGCCAGTTATGCACCCACCTTATAGTGGCCCCAGTACCCAGGCTAGCAACACGCGGACAGCTTCACAACGCCAGCAGCAGCTGTGCTCTCTCTACCTTTGTTACCTCAGGAGTGAGATATCACCTATAAATCACCACCACCTGTAGAAAACGGTGCCAGTATCCAATAGCATCGCCATAAACTCAGTTTCACGCAACCGAGCAATTCCCTCACCCCTAGCAGGCTATCCTCACCAGGGCTGTTGCTCTGAGTGACGCTGTGCACAAGCACTCTGAAGAAGAGTCAGTAAGTCCGTCTTGTTTAAACCTTTAGGGGAGCAAGGGAAGGGAGTTCTGAATTTTAACTTGCACTTTCCAATGTGACTACAGTGAAACCTCAGCGTTATGGACAGCCTCCATTCCCAAGGTGCTCGTAACTCCAAAATGTTTGTAACGCTGAACAAAACGTTATGGTTGTTCTTTCAAAAGTTTACAGCTGAATATTGACTTAATACAGCTTTGAAACTTTACTATGTGGAAAAAAAAATGCTGCTTTCCATTTTGGGGGGGGGGAGTTTATGTACGCTTAAGTAGTTTATGTTTATCACAGTGCTGTATTGTATTTGCCATTTTTTGTGGTCTCTGCTGCTGCTGGATTGTGTACTTCCGGTTGCTTGGTCAGTTCATAACTCTGGTGTTCATAACTCTGAGGTTCTGATGTATATCAACCATGGTAACTGTCTGTGTTAGCTGAATCCGCTGCTGTTGCAGCACCCATAGAACACCTGAGTTACCTATTTGTTACTGTACAGCCTGACAACTAATAGGATCGGTGACTGTGTAATATTTATAGATGTACACCAAGCACCACACAATTCCCAACGGGCCCCAGAACAGCAGGACCAGGTAGAGCACAGTATTACTATGGCTCACTGTGATCTTTCAAAGCCTCCCTGTACAGCTCTGGGGCCAGAAGCAGGGCCAGGGGCAGAGGCTGGGGACGGGAGAGGAGCCACAGCCGAGCTGCAGTGGGGGCCGGCAGCCGAGCCCAAAGGACCCATACCCCTGAGGTGAGAAGCCACTCCAAGAAACAAGCAACAGAGAGAAGGGGGAAGGGAGATAGCGGGGGAGGGCCTGGGCTCGCCTCCCCGGCCAGAAGCTCACACAGGCCAGATAGGACGTGGGCAAACTATGGCCCACGGGATCGTCCTGTCCAATCCTCCTCCCCCCGCCCAGCTGTCTACCCTCTCTGGCCCCCTGGAGTATTCACATAGACTAATCAGAACTGAAGAAGAAATGCTATGTAAAAATAGTATTAAGAATCAGACACACTCAGAACAGCCAGGTTATTTTCTTCAGTAATTTACTATCTGTTCAAAGGTGCCATCTTGATAGCAGTGGGGACGAAGTCTTCCATTTACCCTAACATGTGCATAGCATTAGCTGCCCACGACTTTTAGGCCAAACATACCTGAGCTGTGTTCTGGAAGGACTCTCTCTAGCTATGAGTGACAGTTCAGCACCAAGACACTTCACAACAAGAGCTTGCTCTAAAGTAAAAAAGTATTTTAGGGTGCAGGGAGAAAGGAATAGCTTCAATAAGTTTAAAAGGTCACCATTTTTAGTCAACCCAACTTGACTAAAAAATAAAATTCCCAAACTATAAAAACTTTCCATGTTTTACCAATTTAACTTAAAAAAATAACACACTCTGAAAACAACTTTGGTAAATCAGACCTCCGCCTTAAAGATTTGCAGTAAAACAAGTGTCTCATAGACTTTAAAGCCAAAAGGGACCATCATGATCATCTAGTCTGACCTCCAGTACATCACAGGTCACAAAATATCACCCATCCGCTCCTCCCATAAACCCATAACCTTTGGCTGAGTTACTGAATGAAGTCATGATTTAAAGACTTCTTGTTACAGAGCATCCATCATGTATTCTAGTTTGAATCAGCAGATGAACCAGGCCCCATGCTGCAGAGGAAGGAAAAAAAAACCCAGGGGCTCTGCCAATCTGATACAGGGGAAAATTCCTTTCCAAGCCCAAATATAGTGATTGGTTAGGCCCTGAGCATGTGGACAAGACTTACCAGTTAGACCGGGTGGGCAACCACGGCCCATGGGACCATCCTGTCCAATCCCTGCTCCCCCCCGCTGTCTCCCCTCCCCCGCAGCCACGTCCCTAGCGCTCCGGCCCGCTGCTCCTGTCGGGGAGCATTGCAGCAGCGTGACTGGCTGTGGCGAGCGGGGGGGCATGGGATTAGATAAGGGGCAGGGGGTCAGTCAGGGAACAGGGAGCAGGGGGAGTTGGATTGGGCGGAGATTCCAGGGAAAATGGGGGGCAGTTGGGGCAGGGGTGTGGATGTGGGTCAGGGCAGTCAGAGGACAGGGAGTGGTTGGATAGGGCGTGGGAGTCCCGGGGGGCTTGTCAGGGGCAGGAGTGTGGATAGGGGGCAGGGAAAGGAAGTAGGGGTTAGATAGGGGATGGAGTCCTGGGGGCAGTTAGGGTGGGGAGGTCACTAGAGGGGAGGTCGGGGGACAAGGAGCGGGGTTGGGGGGTGGATGGGTCGGGGATTCTGAGGGCAGTAGACAGGGGGTGGGATGTGGGAGGGAGTGGATGGGGCAGGGGCCATGCTATTTGGGGAGGCATAGCCTTCCCTACCCGGCCCTCCATACAATTTTGAACCCCAATGTGGCCCTTGGGCCAAAAAGTTTGCCCACCCCTGAGCTAGACACCTGGGAAAGAATTCTCTCTAGTAACTCATAGCCCTCCCCATCTAGTGCTGTTGGAGATATTTGCTAATAGCCGTTGCGGAGGGGCCATATGCCATTGTAGGCAATCGCATCATCCCATCTCCTCCATGAATTCAGCAAGCTCAGTCTTGAAACAAATTAGGATTTTTGTCCCCCACTACTCCCCTTGGGAAAGATGTTCCAAAACTTCACTCATCTGATGTAAAGCCCTATGTGGGACTATTTTTTTAAACCCACTCCCATCCTGCCCTGCAATATCTTCTCCCACCTACTCCTGCATTGTTTCTTTTATATTTATCCCACTCCCATTCGCAAACAAAGTAGATTCTGCAAATCCCACAAGAGGGACAGATTCCCCTGGGCTACCAAAAAAAACCCAACAACCACCACCCACCACAGTTGGTTAATATGTTATATACATAAATAGAATTCAGACACAATTTTTACCACCCAAAGAATAAAACAAATCTTGCTTTAACCATGTAAAAAAAACATTTTAACTCCTCTTATAACAGACATTAATCTCTTTCAGTCCCTACGGGATCCCAGTCCCACTGCAGGGCTCTACTATGATGGTTATAAACCTTCATCTAATTTCAAGCCTAAACTTATTGATGGCCAGTTTATACTCATTTGTTCTTGTGCCAATATTGCCCTTAACTTAAATAACAGCTCTTCTCCCAGGTGTTTATCCCTGTCATTTATTAATAGAGAGCAATCGGATCTCCTCGGCCTTCATTTGGTTTGGTTACACAAGCCAAGCTCCTTAAGTCTCTTCTTGTAAGGTAGCTTCTCCAGGCCTCTGGTCATCCTAGTAACTCTTCTCTGCACCTGTGCCACTTTGATTTCATCTTTCTTAAACATGGGAGACCAAAACCGCACACAGGATTCCAGATGTGGTCTCATCTGTGCCTTGTAGAACAGTACTAACACTTCCCTAACTCTACTGGAAATACCTCCTGATGCAGCGCAGAATTGCATTAGCCTTTTTTACAGCTGCATCATATTGACAGCACAGAGTCACCACTGTCTTTCTCCTCTTCTCTTGGTTCCAACTGATACGTCCCCAATTTTGAACAAAAATTCTAGCTGTTAGTCCCTAAGTGCATGACCTTACACTTTCTACTATTACATTTCACCCCATGTCTATTACTCCAATTTGCAAAGTCATCCAGATTTTCTTGTATGACATTCCAGTCCCCTCTGTATTGGCAATACATCCCAATTTTGTGTCATCCACAAATTTTACTAGCTCATTCCCACTTTTTGTGCCAAGGTCATTAACGAAAATGTTAAATAAGATTGGTTCCAAGAATGATTCCTGAGGAACTCAACTAGTAACCTCCTCCAGCCTGACAGTTCACCTTTCAATATGACCAGTTGTAGTCTCACTTTACCCGGTTCCTTACCCACTTTTCGATTCTTGTATTAATCCCCATCTTCTCATATTTAACTATAAGAACCTAAGAACAGCCGTACTGGGTCAGACTAAAGGTCCATCTAGCCCAGTATCCTGTCTACCGACAGTGACCAATGCCAGGTGCCCCAGAGGGAGTGAACCTAACAGGTAGTGATCAAGTGCTCTCTCTCCTGCCATCCATCTCCACCCTCTGACAAACAGAGACTAGGGACACCATTCCTTACCCATCCTAGCTAATAGCCATTAATGGACTTAACCTCCATGAATTCATCCAGTTCTCTTTTAAACGCTGTTATAGTCCTAGCCTTCACAACCTCCACAGGTAAGGAGTTCCACAAGTTGACAGCACTGGGTGAAGAACTTCCTTTTATTTGTTTTAAACTTGCTGCCTATTAATTTCATTTGGTGACCCCTAGTTCTTGTATTATGGGAATAAGTAAATAATTTTTCCTTGTCTACTTTCTCAACATCACTCATGATTTTATATACCTCTATCATATCCTCCCTTAGTCTCCTCGTTTCCAAGCTGAAAAGTCCTAGCCTCTTTAATCTCTCCTCATATGGGACTGTATCAGGGTGGACCCCTGCTCTGGCCCTGAAGGGGTTAAAAACAGCCCTGGGAAGGGGCCAAGGCTCAAGAAAACAGCCTTTAGGCTGTGCTGATTGGGGAAGTGGCTGCAGCTGGGGGCCACGCCCCAAACTGAGCAACAGGGCCTTATAAGAAGGCCAGGGAAGCCAGAAGCCAAGACAGTCTCTCTCTGCCTTCAGAGAGAGAAGGGCCTGGCTGCAGGAGCTAGAGATTGGATACCTGAGTGAAGCAGGGCTGGGGAAAGGCTGAGGAGCTGGGAACTCCAGCCTGAAAGCCCCGGGCTGCGGCCTAGCAGAGGGCTAACAGGTACTAGGGGTTGCAGAGGGCAGCCCAGAGGTAGGCCAAGGCAGCAGGTCCAAACCCAACCTTGCCAGTGATGAGTAGGCTGATACTGCAGTCTGCCCCAGGACGTGGGCTAGACAATGACTGACAGTAGCCATCTACTGAGGCAAGGTGGGGATAGAGGGTGGGGGTTCCTGAGGAGGGAGACCCAGAGAGAAAGGGGTTACTGCTAGGGGGCAGCACCCCATGTAAAAGGGCACCGGGTCCAGGGAGGGACATGGGGGGCCAAAGGACAGGCGGATCACCAGCCTGCAGAGGGCGCTCCAGCGCTGGAATAGAGCTAATTCCCAGAGTCACCAGCAGGAGGCGCCGCGGGGGTGAGTGCGGCCCGTTCACAGGACCCATTCCAAACCCCTAATCCTTTTAGTTGCCCTTCTCTGAACCTTTCTAGTACCAGTATATCTTTTGTGAGGTGAGGAGACCACATCTGTACGCAGTAGTCTAGAAGTGGGGGTACCTTCTATTTATATAAGGGCTTTTATTTATTCTTAGTCTGATTCTCTATCTCCTTTCTATGATTCCTAACATCCTGTTTTCTTTTTTTAACCACCTCTGCACTATGCGTGGACATCTTCAGAGAACTTTCCACGATGACTCCAAGATCTTTTTCCAGAGAAACTAATCATTTCTCCTGTGGAACTGGATCAATTGCCTTACTGAAATCCAGGTAGATTACGCCTAACGATTTCCTTTGTCTAGAAAATCAGTTATCTTCTCAGCGATCTACTTTTTGTAAAAACATGTATTTTATCCTAATTGCCTTTTTACCTCTATGTCCTTAACTACTTTCAAAATTTGTTCTAAGACCTTGCATACAACTGAGGCCAAACTAACGGGCCTGTACTTTCCCAGATCACGTTTTTTTTACCCCTTTCTAAAAGAGAAGTATTAAATTTGCAATTCTCCAGTCATAAGGTACAGCCCTGAGTTCACGGTGCCATTTGAAACACCTGAGGATATGATGAGCCAGATCATCAGGTGCTGTAAGCTGACTTCAGAGTGACGCTGATTTATACCAGCTGAGGATTTAACCTTTGAGGTTGAGTTAAAAAAACCCTCTTTCCCCAAATACAACACCACAAGATTTGTAATGGAGATAGCTAGCTAATATTATTTTGCTGTATTTAAAACAAACTGTGGAAATAAATGTCCAGATAAGAGAGAATTGTTTGCCAAAGTAATGATAAATCTCAACTTTCTTAAGGTAATGGTTGGCCATGCTCTGCTTTCCCAATATTGACAAAGCAAGTAAGGCTCAACCAATACACCCATTCCTTTGTGAACTATTAAATTATACATATTGCTAATCAATAGTCATTTAATTGGCACAGGAGCATTCAATTTAAAAGTTATCTATAATGCACACTGAACATAAAAAAATTAGCAATGACTTTTCAGCTGAAGCCTCGTTTACAAATGCTATTGCCAACCTTTCTGTCTTAAGTTAGCCATCTTGCTACATTTGCAGCTCAAAGGCTAATACGGTGGTGTCCCAATTATCACAGAAGTATTGCTATAGAAGAATTCATTCTTCTAAAACATAGGAACAAGTTACTTTTTTGCATGAATGACCTGAATTACTTCATCGAGCTCCGATGCATTCACACAGGAATGCTCAGATACAAACGTCTGCTTCTGAATCACAATGGTGGCTCTTTGAGAAGTTTCATGTGGCTGCTCCAGGGTTTGAAGACAGTATTATTAAATATACAACAACCACCAGAAAAATTGTCAAGACTGTCTTCCATTTCATAACATTAATAGCCGAATCACATTCCTCTCGTGACAAGAGCACTGTGGGTTTTGTAGAAAATGATAGCCGTGGTTTGGAGTTCTGAGTGGCAGATTTGGGATCCAGCAAGTCAGGTGAATAAAACAGAAAAGAATGTTAACCTCCACAGTGTTGGATAGAGGTGTATTTAGCTGTACATCCTTCTTGCCAGAAGGTTACAGAGATCCTACTAATTCAAAATAGAGTTCATAGATAGTTGTGTTATAAATGCATTTCACTTGTAATATAACATGGTGTACTACAGAATGACTGGTTTCAGTTACTGCTAGGACTATTAACATGCTATTTATATGTACACACATGCATGCACACACTTGCATTGTTTACTAATTATATATCTCCTCTATAAATACTCTGCAAGTGTAGTTCTAACATGCAATGTTTTCCCTATTCTTGTGTTCCTTTAAATCAGTATAAAAAGGTATTTTTCTGTAGAGCGTCCTCACATCTTGAACAATCTTAGGCATTGCTAATATGCTTCTCAGACTACATTTTAGTTCAGCATTAAAAAAGTATCAGGAAAACAGGACTCTTTCCTTAAATCTTACATACCCTCAACTCTGCATTCAGACACTCAGAATATTTGCAGTTCACTTTCAAATTCCCCACACAGGTAACTATAAAAATGATTCATTCTTAATCCTAACAGTTTGAAAGTGTTGGCTAAACCCTTTTAGGAAATACCAGGAACACATGCGCATGCGTGTTGGAAAAGTCAATCATTTTGTTATAGGATATTTGATTTTTTTACTGCTACAAGAAACCCGCTGGGACAGTAATGAGCACCTGCGTGTGTTATCAAGTAGCCCCATAACGCATGTGATTACAAGTAACTACACTAGTAATTATATAAGAATAATCCACATCAAGTACACTTCAAGGTCCCCTGAGGGAAGATAACAACAATACAATATGTAAAATTATTAATGTATTTTGAATGGCTGCAACACCACTTTCAACTGTTGTGGGGAAGGCCTACTTCTAAATGTAGATTCAAACAAGTCTCTTGCCCAGCTCTCTGGAAGCTGGACATGCCCCGAGAATGGAGGGAGTGTCATTTTCCACAGGGATAGGATCTTCTCTCGAGTACCGGCTGGAGGTTAACCTACAGGGTTAGAGAGTTCACATTTGAAAAGAATCATGCAATACAGGTCAGAAGAAAGGCAGACCTAGGAAATTAATACACTAGACCTGAACTCGGGGGCATGGGTTAGAGGATGAAAAGGCAGCCCCAAATGAAAAAGCTCGGCTCGTGTCTCGGTGCACAGCTGTGATATAGTTACTGTTCAGCTACTAGAAAACTAGAATGTGGTTCTAACTGACCGGGATCACCAGACCAACGTGCAAATACCCTTCGAGTGTAGTGGGCATGGAACACACTATGAGGCTAGTGATGTGCCCTGACAAAAAAATCGGTGTGTGTGGCTAAGTTTGGGAAGGACACCTGATTTAATAACTGCTCCTTCCAGCTGCGCTCTCCTCGGGATGACATGATTTGTGATGGGGGCTATCACATTTTCCTTTCAGTCAGAGCTCCCTTGCCAGTCGGAATTTTTCCTATTATATTATCACAACCTTCTGTCTCCAAACCCAAAACTGGGAGCACCTCAAGCTACACCAAGCCTCATGCTGTAGACTAGGAAACTGCTCCTCTTCTGCCTGGCTTCGACACTTGCAGACAGACACACGCATCCTAGCACCATGAAGGGCAGACCTGCCCCCAGTTGTCCTGCTACACTCCCTGCAGCCCACTGAATGCAGCTAGCAAAGGAGAACAGGACGGCTGCGAGGCGTGCTAAACTGATCCACCCAGTGGATGCTCCAGCCAGAATGAGCCCTGGCCCCTTTCCTCTACTCCCTCTCCCCAGCAGCCAGCTCGCAAAGATGCCCTGGGTTTAAAGCGCTTGCAAAAGGCATCCTTGCAGAGCGGGTTTGGCTGGAGAAATGGTCCGGTGGGAGCCCGGAGCCCAGCCTCACCCTCCTGGACAGGGGGAGCTACACCCACCTTAGACAAAGGAGAAGTGATAGAAACAAAAGCCAGGCGGGTGTTTACTGGCACAATGGCGTCTGTCTGAATGCTGCATGCTCCCTTGCTTTCCCAATGCCTCCTCGCAGGAGGGACCCAGGGCTGCTCAGTCCCCCTCTTTGCCCCCTTCTTTCCTGCGCCTCTGTCCCGGATTTTGCAGGCTCGGGATGGGGTTCTGTGGTCCAAAACACTCACTATTCCCTCCCTTCTTGCTGCCTGTATAATTTGCCTTATACACAGGGACACAAATACAGAGAAGTGTTTTTCCAATTTTAAAAACTTTATTGTAATCCGTATATAAATAAAAGGTTAGCTTTTGTTCAAAGCCATTTTTAACAACAACTATTTACAGATAATGTCATTTTTCTGATAAAGAACTGAACTATGCACTTTTTTGCACTCGTATTCTTCTTCCTCATCAGTGAGGATTTCATGATTTGTTCCTTCTGGAATGCAGGGCATATGTACCCACCTCTTGCAAGAATCACACTGGACCTTTGATAAGTAACAATTGAGAAAATGAAATCAGAGAAGTTGTAACGTTACAAATACTTTCCATTCGCTCATGCTATTCCATCCACGTCAGCATTACCTAAGATATGCCTATCACAGGGGTGGGCAAACTTTTGGCCTGAAGGCCACATCGGGTTCCAAACGGTATGGAGGGCTGCGTTGGGGAGGCACAGCCTTCCCTAACAGCCTGGGCCCTGTCCCCATCTGCCCCTTTCCGCCCCCTGACTGCCCCCCTCAGAACTCTGACCCATCCAACCTCCCCTGCTCCTTGTCCTCTGATCACATCCTCCCAGGACTCCCCACACCAACCACCCTGCCGGAACCCGACCTCTTATCTAACCCCACCCCGCCTCCTTTCCCTGACTCCTATCCACATCCCCGCCCCCGACCTTCCCCCCCACCCTGGGACGCCCACACCAATTAAACCACCCACAGCTGCGACCAGTCAGCCCCCCCGGACCCACTGCCACATATTCAACCCCGCCCACATCCCCTTTCCATACCACACAGAGCACCAGGACTGGCAGCAGCACTGAATGGCTGGAGCCAGCCATCCCACCGCAATCCCGCTGCCTAGAGTGCTGGCGGCACGGCGAGTTGAGGCTGCGGGAGAGGAGGGACAGAACGGGAGGGGCCTCCACGGCCAGGAGCTCAAGGGCCGGGCAGGACGGCCCGCAGTTTGCTCACCTCTGGCCTATCACCATGATGGAATGTTTACTGTTGTGGAATTTTTACAAGAATCCTGATTCTTAAGCAGCTTATGGCATATGTTTCTGATACAATCCTATGTTTCTTACCATCGTGCAATCCTCACTTTCCTTTTCACAACTGACAAGGTTGCAGTATATGCAGTAGTCCTCCACGCTTTCTGAAAAAAAAAAATCAATATAGCGCAATGAAATGCTGATCATGTCACGACCAACACTCTAAATGCAAATCCCGAGTTAGTAATTACTGTCGCTATTTTAATCCAGTCACTGGTTGCAACATTTTTTTCTTTTTTGTGAGTCTTATTTTTTCAAAGTTTTACTTTACTGCACCTGAATATAAAAATATCCAATTTTATTTAACTGGTCTATCAATAGCAACCATTCACCCCAATCTAATTTTTTGGTACTTGAAGATATTATTGATGAATAGCCACAATTACAGAACCAGACCCGTGAGTTACCCCACTTTAGGGGTATTAAGATAACGGTCTGTTCCGTAACATAATTCCACTTTTTCGGTTACCTTCACATGTGCCTAATGAGTCTATAGTACATGGGAGAAAGTTATTACCTGACTCTTTCACTAGAACAATTGCTACTTGTCTTCTAAACTCAGCATTATCAATTCAATAGAAACATCACAAGAGGCTGTCTTTCTGCCGCAAATACGTTTCTGCAAACTAATAACACTTCTATTTAGAAAAAATATCACAATTCTCAGAGGTGAAAGTGGGCTGAGCCAGCATGCTGGTAAGAACTGGCCACCGGTTCCGGCCCGCACACGGACGACGTTACAGTGCTGCTGTGGCAGTGCTTTATGCTTTCAGGTCCCTGTCCCCGCTACTCCTCTCCTCACATCTGTGGCCCTGCCATAGGGTCTGACAGCGCTGCTGGATGATACCAGCAGGGCCACCAACAGTGGGGGAGGAAAAGGGGCAGTTGCCTTGGGGGTCAGTGATTCAAAAGGGCCTGGGGCTCCTTCCCACCACAACAGCAGCTGTCAGGAAGGGCTGGCTGAGGGAATCTGGCCCCCCAGCCCACATCTTCCACCCAAGACCCATCCCTTCTGAGGGCCCAGAGCATACCCCACACGCCATGGCAAGGACGCTGGTGCAGTGGACACCAGTAATCTTCCACATTTACTTTCACCCCTGATAATTTCACATACATAAATGATAATGGCAATTTTGTATTCAAAACCTTTAAGATAAGTGGTCTGCAGTTGTGGCCATCACTTTTTGTTTATTATGCTGAAGAATTTTATTCTTCCAATCAGATGGGGAGTTGCTCGTTAATCGTTTGATGAAGTATCTGAAACTTTGAGAGAGTACATTAGTGGACTGTATAAATGAGCTTTTCTTTCCCTTTTTTTTTTTAAAAAAAACAGTTTCTGTACAGAGATAGAAATCCTTTCTATCGCTATTTACTTAATGATTGCCATGACTTATTGCGCATTAGATATCTATCTATCAGTGGTCCCCAACGCGGTGCCCGCGGGCACGGGGGCATCTAAATGCGCCCGCATTCTGGCTGGTGGTCGAGCATCTGCCAAAATGCCTCCAAATTTGGTGGCGACGCCTCTGGATGACATCGCTTGTTGGCGCAAGCAGCGCCATCAAGAGGCGCCGCTCACAAATTCAGAGGCATTTTGGCGGATGCTCGAGCACCATCACGGTCCTTCATTTGGCACTCGCCAGACGAAAAGGTTGGGGACCACTGGTATATATATTAACATACTTACACACACACACACGCTTTCATATTACTGTCACACTCT
This sequence comes from Mauremys reevesii, assembly GCF_016161935.1. Lineage (NCBI taxonomy): Eukaryota > Metazoa > Chordata > Testudines > Geoemydidae > Mauremys > Mauremys reevesii. The sequence goes on from NW_024100756.1 coordinate 172,085, forward strand.
TATACAATGTATCACCTGCTTTGCTGTGCCCCATGTTGATAACACCTTCACACTCATGCAACATGCTACCGTTTCGGGTCCACATTCTGTGAAGTAGTTACACAAATCCACTCAAAGTACATTAGTAAGCACATGCTGTTTCAATTTTTCTTTGTAGCTAACAGGAAGATTTTAGTCTCATTGTGTAAATATTTTCACATTAACAGTTCATATACACTGTAAAAGTAAGTATCTTAAAAATCACCTCCAATTCCTTAGACATGTTCTTTCATATCTCATCTCATCACACAAGGGGTCAATTGTTAATAATTATTTTGTTTGCATCAATGCTATCTGTAAGTTTAAATATACGCAAGTTATATTGGCAAAGTGATAAATTCTGCTATTTTATAATGACTTCTCAAAAACAATCCATTAACATATTCTCATTTGTGATGTCTAACACACAGGAGAAAAGCATATTGTGGATTCATTGATCAAATCATTACAAACTGCATTCTTTCAAGTAACATTAACAACAGAATTTCACAGTATCATTTTATTTTTAAAAGCTCAGTTCTTGGAATGTCAAGAGTTATATTTACATTCCACTTTCCTTTGCATGCACTGAACTCACTGAAAACCCGCAATATGGGAAATGAGACCACTGCTACCCAGCTGTGTTACAAATCTCTTATATAATACCACATTTAGTGACCATAATCCTGAAGTACAATAGAAAACATCTTACCGCAAGAACCCAATGATCTGGTGTGTGATAAGGAAGCAAATAATATATCATATTGAAGAAATCCACTCTGTATTCATTTAAAAAAAAAAAGAAAAAGAAAAGAGAACAATTACAGTTTCCAGTGAAGCAAACTATGAAATGTAGCTTATACGGTATTTCCCAATTTCATTACATGGCTTACTACTACAGTACTCATTCCACATCAAACATAGCATTGTATTTGCTGTTTCGCACTGTGTTTCACTGACTGAAAGAAAATGTGCTTTGCTCATGCTGTGTATGAAAGCTTGTTAGCATTTACTTTCATTTGTGCTGTTCTGCCTGAGAGAATGGCCCTAGAAACTACTGCTGAGATGGGTTGTACCTGCTGACAGTCAACCAAGTTATTAATGCATTAATCATTCTGGCACATAAAGAATAGAATGACAGGTTTCAGAGTGGTGTGCCAAGTTGACTGTAATTTAAGGCTTCCTGTGCCAGTAATACATTTTAACATTTGTAGAAGGTCTCTCTCTATGTCTATATTATATAAATAAACGATTGTATTTCAAGTAAATAATGTTTTTAAAATATTTAGGAAGCTGCATTTAAAATAAAATTAAAATGCAGCTCTTATCAATGTAGCGTGATCCTTGCCTGGGATCCTGGTCTGGGGTTCCAGCCACCAGCACTGCTCAGCCCACTGCCAGTCTGGAGTTCCATTCACTCAGCCTGCAGCGAGCTGAGCGGGGCCGGCAGGGGGCTGAGTGGCTCAGTCCACTGCCGGTCTGGGGTGCCGGCAGCACTCAGTCCGCTGCCAGTCTGGGGTTCCAGCTGCCAGCCCCGCTCAGCCTCCTGACGGCCTGGGGTCCTGCCCACCGGCCCCGCTCAGCCCACTGCCAGCTGAGTGAGTGGAACCCCAGACAAGGATCCCAGGCCCTGCTCAGCCCGCTGCCGGTCTGGGCTTAGCGGCTCAGTCTGCTGCTGGTCTGAGGTCCTGGCCTCTGGTACCACTCAGTCCGCTGCCAGCCTGGGGTTCCATTCACCCAGACTGGCAGCACGCTGAGCGCGTCCGGGGGCTGGGACCCCAGACCGGCAGCAGGCTGAGGCACTCAGCCCGCTGTCGGTCTGGGGGTTCTGGCCGCCAGCTCCTGCCAGCAGGGATCCCAGCCGCTGCCACCACTCAACCCGCTACACCAGCCTGGGGTTCTGCTCACCCAGGCCGGCGTGAGGCTGAGCGGGGCCAGCGGCTGGGACCCCGACTGGCAAGGGCCCGGCAACCAGAACCCCAGACCGAAAGCAGGCTGAGACACTCAGACCCCTGCCAGCCTCGCTCAGCCTGCTGCCACTCTGGCGCCCAGCTGCCGGCTCCTGCCAGCCGGGGTCTCAGCTGCTGGCCTGCTCAGCCCGCTGCCAGCCTGGAGTTCCTTGGGGGTCCCCAGGCCAGCAGTAGGTGCTGAGTGGAGCCGGCAGTCAAGACCCCGACTGGCAACGGAGCAGCAGCCGGAACCCCGGGGTGGCAGTGGGTTGAGGCGCTCAGCCCGCCGCCGCGTGTCATCAAAAATTGGCTCGCGTGTCACCTTTTGCATGCGTGCTGTAGGTTGCCGACCCCGGTATAGAGAGCACAGCTGCTGCTGGCGTTCTGAAGCTGCCCGCGTGTTGCTAGCCTGGGTACTGCAATGATGCCTGCCAAAGTTATCACGGTCTGGTATGGGAAAGCATCCTACTACGGAAGAAGAAATAAGGCTTCCATCCCAAACCTTTGGCAGAGGATTAAAACTTTCACTGAGATACTCTTCAGTAGACAAAGCAGGCAGCTGCCAAACGACATTAGAAGGGAGCATTGCACAACTTTATATGAGCATGTTCCCTAAATGATCAGCAATGTTAACCGGGATGACTTTAAGTGAGGAGTTACTGTACATGTTAAGGTAACACAAATCTTTAACTCAAGACTGGGCAAGAATTAGCATAAGGCCCCAAATCTTACTACAGTTCATTCTTCCATTTTGTCCTTTTCCAGATTTTCCTCTTGAGATCTGTGTCTCAGACATGAGCAAAAACAGCAGATGCATGATAGACTTACTCCCACAGGGCTACCGATGTGTAAGTTCTCAAAGGGCCTCTAGAAAGGCATTTGTGACAGGTGGGATCACAGAAACCCTCTGGGAGCTGCCACCTGATGTGCCCAGACTACTTCTACCCCTGCTTTCCCTGCCAACTCAGGACTCCAGCACTTGTCTTGCTGAGCCAGACACTCCTGTCTGCTCCAACACAGACCCAGGGTCTGAATTACTTGCCCCAAAACTGCAGGTTTACCTGAAAGAGGCTAACAGAAGTGTTCCTGTCTTTAATACTCAGATGCCCAACTCCCAATGGGGTCTAAACCCAAATAAATCCATTTTACCCTATAAAAGCTTAAAATGCACAAATCTATATCTAATCAAACTGAATATAGATAAGATCCCCACCAGTTCCAGAATGCTCCCTTTACAGACTAATCTCCTTTTAGCCTGGGTCCAGCAATCACTCACACCCCTGCAATCACTGTCCTTTGTTCCAATTTCTTTCAGGTATCCTGGGTGGGGGTGGGGATGGAGAGACTCTCTTCAGCCAGCTGAAGACAAAATGGAGGGGTCTCCCAGGGGTTCTCCTATGCAAAGTCCAGCTCCAAGATGGAGTTTTGGAGTCACCTGGGCAAGTCACATGTCCATGCATGACTCAGTTTTTACAGGGAGCATCCACTGTTTACATAGTACCTTGAACTTCCTCAAGTAGACTTCTAATGAGGATTGAGTATTCCAAGATCCATTGTCCTTTCAGTGTTTCTTGATTAGGTACTTAATTTCAACACTCCTTTCTCCAGGAACTGACCAAATGCTCTACTAAGGTTATTTAGAAATCAAGCCAGTACACAGCCAACATTCATAACTTTGAATACAAAAATGATACATGCATATAAATAGGTTTAATACATTCAATAGATCATAACCTTTACGGCGATGTGTTACATGGCCTATGTAGCAGAAAACACATTTTAAGCATATTTCCATAAAGCCTTATGGGAGGTACTCAAAGCAAGCTGTTGAGAAATTTTCAGAAAACAAACAGTGTAAGAACCCCATTGCTTGTTTTTAATTAATGCAATCCCTGGTTCTTCGCCACATTACACCCCATTCTTGACCATCGCTTTTTAATCATTCATTTACCTGAGCGACATCTTTTCCGCCACCTTGGTACGCCATGATCGCTTCCACCTCTAAGGAGGTGAACAATGAGAGGCCACACTCATCGGGTGCCTAACAAGGGTTTTGGGGTCGGATTCCAACGCTCCATCAACGGTTGAGTCAAAGGGTCCTCCTTGAACTGTCACTGAGGTAGCGCTTTCTCCACACAAGTCCAAAGGTGCTAGGGTTAAAACAAAGTCTGAAGTTCTCATGGGGGTGGTAACGGAGTCCACGTTTCCTCTTAGTAGCCTTTCCACAATTTCTAAAACACGTGTCCTTGGTAAGAGATGGCCTCCTCTGCCCGGAGCTGGGACTTATGGGGTAATGGTGCTGCTCTCTGATTGGCAGAGGGCATTGGGAGGAGTTCTTAGAGGGGTCACACGACCCACTTCCTGACAGGTCACTCCGCCCTGGAACTCACCCTGACTGGTCAAATTTCCTCTCAGGGCAGTACTATCAGGGGAAAACCCAACCTCATTGGTACTGGGCACTGGGAGCAGTCCTTAGAGGGGTCACGTGACACACACCTTGCTTCCGGTCATCTGTACCCCAGAAGTAATACCCCCTGGGGCGGGACTTCTGGAGACAGGTGGGAGGAGTGTAAGGGGTCAAGAGGCAGGGTTAGGGTTTGATTCATGGTACGGCCCATATACTACTAGGTTTACTGTATCATACGGTTTGTCTTGTTCATTTTGACCAGGTAGTTTGTGTGCTCAAGGAACATCTGCCTTTGGGGAGAATCTCAACACACACAGAGTTCTCAGCAACAGCTTTTGTGAGTTGGATTATTTATGAAAAGAGGAGATCTTGAACTAGATTCCATGGGTTCAATAGCTGTTTCTGCTTGGCACTGTTGAGTATCATCTACCTGCAATACAAACAAAAATTCTCATGCTTTACTGGTATGGGAGAACCTTGCTAATTACCAGCAGGAAGTGCAAGACCCATTCCAAGCGACTGAATAATATGAATTAGCAGACACATGCGAAAAAGCAAGAATCTTCAGTGTTTATAGTTATCACTTTGAAATACAACAGCGCTTATGCAGAATGCTTTACAGCAACTACCTACCTCACCACGCTCAAGTTTAGAATGGGCATTATCATCCATGCTTTACAAATCGCAAGTCACATAATTTAACAAGGTATAGGCAAAGCTAAGGAGTAGTACACAGTAATTCCTTTGTCTGGTCTCTTCTTGCTCAATCACTAATCTGCAGAACTGTATTTTGAGATATGTAATTTAAGTTTAATTACTGATATTTCATAATGAATTTGTACATGTCCTATAGTTTATTCTGTAAATATGATAACACTTGAAAAGTTGTTTAGTCCTGAAGTATTTACATTGGCCTGCAGAGGATATCCTGTCCAGACGTATTATGAAATATTCAGGAGAATGTCATGTCATTCTAAATGTTTAACGAATCTTCACAATATGTTTGTTTGATGGTCAACACTAGCTTTGTAAAACTGTTGAAAAATTTCACAATATTTATACCTTTAGGGTTCTCTCAAATTCCAGCCCCCACCGCTATTACAATCTTCCTTGTCTCCTGCACTCCCCACCAAATTCTGACATGATTTTAGCATCAGTTAGCTAAAATTTCAGTAGTTATAAATGTGTGCTTAATAACAATTGAAATCCCAAATGCCAAAACTTCTGATAGTCTAGGTAATTGGTCTCAATTCTCATCCCACTTACACTGATGTGGGTCCTGTGTGAGAGATGAGCATCAGGGCTTATCCTTCTAGCGCCAATACTTATCAAAATAAAAGCTGTTAACATTTTGATGTCGAGTGGAAAAAGGGAAGACAGTCCTACACTTCTGTCATTGTAATAGTAGCTTGAGAAATAGAAGGCTAAATCTAAAACTAAATGATTTTTACCACTGAAAGCAGAGAATGTGGAAGCATTCCTTGTTAGGACCCAAGAGTTGTGGGGATAGTGTGCCACCCTCTCTAATTGCTCCTTCACTCTAACAGTGTTTTTCTAGCAATGGGCAAAAGCTCAGATTGCAGACATGCAGTGACCAGTGTCTGGTTGAGGCTATCACAATACAAGCATTAAGACAAAGTTCAGTACCAGAACGTCTAAAGAAAGAAATCAATTTTTCATTCCAGTGG